>NW_003298878.1:0-9389 GCF_000151645.1 Tuber melanosporum | reverse complement strand
CAAGGATTCTCTTTCCCACGTCGTAGTCCCTTACTCGGGAAAACTGGTTATAGTTATTATAGTAGAAATGATTTGTATGAATTTGTTTTTTTTTTTTCTTTTTCACCATATATCAATGCTAAACTCCCGGTTTACCCCATTGTGCGAAAAGCACACCTTGCGGTATTCTCAAAATTGCCTACTCGAGTATCGCAAAGTTGACACACCGAGCGCTATCGCACATTTGGAAAGGTTGGTGGAGGTGGTGGTGCCTTTGCTGCGGTGATTGGGACAAAGTTTTCAGGGTAAGACAGTCTTAGTTTGAAGAGGAACCTCCTCCCCACTGGAATAGCAATGAAGGTCTGCGGAGCGAGGACAAACATCGGAGAAGGTATGATATCGTACTAGAAAAGAAAGGAAAGGGTGGTGGAAGAGGTGAGCCGGAAGCACCGACAACATTCACTTTGCGAGTCCTCTATTCTATCATATTGTAATATATGATATCTCCTTGGGCTCTTTTCCTTGGCACTTGGCGTGTTTCAACCCACACCAGACTCTAAATAAACGTACTGTACTTTACTCCTGTCTCGGCATCTCCTTCGGAATATCCTCCCCAGGCCCATGTACGGCAAGGTGTTGATGCTGCTTACACTCGATACATCGCCAATCGCCAATCGCCACAGGATAGTAAGAAATTTCAAATATGATAAATATGATGAATACAGCCAGCATTTCCTCCTGCCCAGAAACTCTACAGCCCCCATCAGGGGTCAAATCCATCACTTCCACAGGCGTGAACCCGCAATGAATTTACATACAAAAGTGATCAATTCCCACACAGTCTACCGGTAGAATGCCTCCGGCTCTTTTTACAACACTGCTTTGTTTCCTCGCTACTACCAATGAAGTTATACCGCAGCGTAGATCCCTTCATGTGGTTCCGACGCGGCTCCGATTTCATTCATATCAGGCGAATCTTTTTTTTTTAACCACCGGAAAGGAACACGTCTATGCAGTTCTTATGTAAGATACCATACGATAAACCTGCGCCACTGGCACAGTCTTTCGAGCAGCTCTACCACTATGCTTTTTACGGGTTCGGGGGTTCCTACTCCAAACAGGTGCCCATTCTCGGCCCGGAGGCACGAGTACAGTACTCGTACTATACTCGAGAGCAACACCATTCCCTTAACTTATGCGAGTGAGTTGGTACAGTACTACTGCGGTAAGCTCCTCCTCGTAACTAATAGAGAAAATAAAATAAAAAACTAACGCGATTCCTCCCGACTACTACCCCATTAGCTAGACGCATGGCGCGGGCGTAATATCAGACTAGGGGTGCCGATTACGGAACTTTGTATCATAGAGGGTGCCAGTGCAAAAAGACAACAGGATTGCGTCTTGACCGACCCTATACGAGACCAGTCTTCCCCCCAGTGATGGGGAGAGAGTTAAGAAACCCCATCCACAAACCAACCCTCTTCGAATATATATCTCTGATTTGCTTGAACATCCGCATTACCTCTTGCCATACCATTCTTTCCATTCTTTTCGGAATGAAAATATATTACTATAAAGTGTACGGTACAACTCGATTAGAGGAATCGAATACCTCTACCGTCAACCGAAAAGCGCCCTTTTCAAAAGACCTGTGTCGGGGCATGATTAGTCTGGGCAGAGTGAGACGGTATTGACAGAGGGAGGTGGCCCTTTGGCTATGTATTGTGATAAAGTGTCGTCGATCGAGGCCAAAAATTCACCAGAAATGAGGAAGCGAAGAGGTGTGAAGACTTGTGGGGGGGGTGGAGAGTTGTGGAAATTGGAGATCCATTCACTTCGTGCCCTTGACCGCAGTATTCACACCAATGATATCATCTATATACAGTGATCCGAGCATCGTACCAATCCTGTTTTCAGCATATAATGCTCTCCCTCACATTGAAGTAACATCTTCCATAGATAATAATTGCCATCGGAGTGCATCCTCATGACACACCAAGGGATATGATATATAGTAAAGAGAGGAGGGGGAGGTATGCGGATGGACTTTTATTACTAGAAACTCCCGGATAGACTGACTCCGCCTAGGGGCCGTCGCATACGTGTCTGTCCAACCTAATCGTTTTGATCCCCAGTATTGGCTGCGCACGTTTTCTACAGGAGGGTTACACAACAACCTGGTACGCCTATTGGGACATGGGATTAATACGGGAGCTATAAGCCTCACTAAAAGAAGACGGTGATTTAATCGTGGACCGCAGTGTGTTGTAAAAGCGCACAGGAGGTGCACTATTGATGGGAGGAACGAGCTCGTTCGATGGAAAGGAATTTCGAGGTCGGGGAAACCCCACCTCGCCCCAGCAAGACGAGAAAATAAACTGGAGGGCACGGGGGAGGAGTGTTTGGAGAAGGTACGAAGTCTTGGAGGAGTTGGAAATTTTCCCATTATACCATCTTACACATATCCGGTGGTGCTTTTGCTTAGGGGGCAGCTCCGATTTTCATCTTCAGACACTTTCTTCCTATTCTTACTTGCGGGTTCTGTTTCTCTCATTTTCCTGCCATTTCACTTGTGACGTAGATGCGCGGAAGACTCCTGGTGTCATAGGCACTCCGGGTTCCGTAACCTGCTTCTGCCATCATCACTTGCGAGCAAACTAGACTGCCCGCAATTTTAGCCGCGATGATGGCAAGGTCGGAGGTATAAAGTGTGCAACTCATTCCCCTTACAGCATCTCACTTCAAAGCGAGTCTACTGTGTAGCAAGAACACGCCTACAAACATTCACCCCCTCTTCTAAAGAGTTTGCTCCAATCTGGCTTTTCTGTACTCTCTATTTCCTACGGACTGGTACACTTCGCTGCTACCCACTGTATTCCCCAAACAAGTCCCCATATCCGAGCAATCAGATCGACATACCGGAGGTTTTGTTTCACCAGCACAAGACTCCTCTCGCATTGTCGCACCTGTGGTAGTTGCCCAAGGGACTTTTTCGAATACACAACCACCGAAGGCGGACATATCGACACTCGACTGCCCGCTAGTTCCTGGCCAAATTGCATCGCCCATTTCAATCTCACTCAATCCTAGCAACTCCCTAGCTTTGCTTCCAGGCTCAGTTCTGCAACCCTCAACAATGAGCCCCAACGTTGCGGCAGGTAAAGAAATTTTGATAGCAGTCATGGGAGTCACGGGTAAAATCCAGAAGCGGTCCAAAATTCACTGCGCATCTACTAAAAAAAGTGGCAGGTGCCGGTAAAAGTTACTTCATCAGGGAAGTCTCTGGTAACTCGGGGGTCAAAGTGAGCGGTGGGCTTCATTCCTGTAAGGTATCCCCTGGTGTAGAAGATGAGCTCTGCTGACAATAGCAAGGTACTAGCAAGGTGGAATCTTACTCTTTTCAGCACGCGGGGGCAACGATTACCCTAGTCGACACTCCCGGCTTCAGTGATACTACCAGGAGCGATACTGAGGTTCTGGCCGAGATCTGCGATTGGACATCGAAAACCTACAGGGGGGGGCGGCTTCTCTCCGGCATCATTTACCTCCACCGCATCACTGATGTCCGCATGGACGCTTCGGCCGTGAAGAACCTCAGAATGTTCCAGAAATTGTGCGGTCATGGAGCCCTGAGGAACGTGTTTCTCACTACAACACAGTGGTCAAACGTCATTGATCCAGCAGATGGGGAGAGACGAGAGAGCGCTCTTTGCGAGGAACGTAATTTCTGGGGAATCCTCCTCGAGAAGGGCGCCTCTCTTCAGAGGTTTCATGGCACCAGGGAGTCCGGGTTGGAGCTCATCAACAAGCTGATGCCGAACCAACCAGCAGCGCTGGACATCCAGGATCAGATAGTCACGCAAAACAGGACCGTAGTTGAGACCGATGCAGGGCAATGGATTAACGCGGAATTGATTGAACAAGAGAAGAGATATAAGGAAGAAATTGAAGCCCTAGAAAGAGAGCGTCAGGCAGCTATAAACGAGAAGGATGATGAAATGAAGGAATTACTCGCAGAGGAGCAAGCAAAGGCTCAAGAGAAGCTTGAAAAGGCCGCGGATGAAAAGAAGCTGTTGGCCGAGATGCACGCAGAAGAGATGAGGAAGAGAGAGGAGAGGGAAGAAAGAAGAAGAAGAGAGGACCTGGAAAGAGCAGCAGCCGAGCAGAACAGATTGGCAGAGCTTCACGCAGCCCAGATGAGGGAGCAGCAAGAAAGAGCTGCAGCTGAGGCAAAGCAGTTGCAAGAAATATATGAAAGAAACCTTCGGGAGCAGAGGGAGGAGAAGAGGGGCGGGATAGGCATTCGCCTTGGCCCTATTGAATTCCATATCCCGTTCTAGGGGCTCGTGGGGGGATTTCAATGCGGGTTCTTTAGGAACTCGGGAATGGCAGAGGGAGACTTCTTAAGGAGGCAATGGAATACACTACCCGCACAAGGGCAAACAGGGGTTTTTTTTTGGGGGGGGGGGGTTTTTTCATATCTAAAGAGGTTGTTTTCGGTCTTGAGATGTCGGTGCTATGATGTTTGTGGATCAAGCGGGTTGAAATCAGAAGGGGTGGGTGTGAAAGGGAGGCTCATCAGTTTATTGATGCGAGAGCCACAAGGCATGGCGGGTCACCTTTCTTTCGCCCGAGCCTACTCAGCAATCACTGCAGCTTGACAACGGCTTTCTCTTTCTTCCTTATTTTTATTCAGTGTCAGTTTATCGTTTTGAGGGATCTATGGCAGAGGTTCAGGAAATACTATATGCTCTCTCTTCACTTCCTCTCTACTGCGTCCTGGAAAGTAGTGGAATTTATGTACTGTTTTGCTCTTCTGTGTTCAATTCCTTATGCGCAAATTCGATTTGGGTGGGAGTCTTTGAATGATAGATACGCGACGATGCCATACACCACCGATACCGCTTCCCACCCGATACAGCAAGGCAACATTCCTGGCCTTAAATATGCCGGTAACCCAACCGCCCACCCTCTAGGTTTAAGTCAAGTTGAGATAATTTCACTTCTAGCCTCGAGGTCTATATAGTGGTAACAGTATCTCATGACAATATTTCAATACAAGTTTGCATGAACAAGGAGGGGGAATGCTCCCGCAAGATCACAAGAGCTATACAATACAATCTTGCCCCACCAGAGTAGCCCTTATTTAACCTTCCTCCCCCCCTGTCGCTGGGCCTTATTGGAATTCTCGAGATTCGCGAGGCCCGTTTGGGAGAAAGTTTAATCTTACGCCTAAACTCGGTAGTTTGGCGCTCTTCATCTCCGATACACCTGCAAATATTCCCGTCAGATTAGAATTACAACACGAAAAGAGTCACCGACCGAGCGCAGAAAAATTTGACCAACCAAGCTTCGCCCGTATTAACACACGGATTGTAGATCGCCAACCTATAGAGATTGCGCGATTGTTAGACAAAGTCCTTAATTGCAGGGATCTCGTCGGACATGAAGAGGATTGTATGCCGGAGGCTGTTGCTGTGGAGAGCCCAGTTGGGTTCGCTTTATCATGCATGATGATGATAGCCCGTTCTGTCTAAAAAAGTTTAGATTGGGTTTATTGTCGCGTACCCTAGGGATATCCTACCATAAATGCCGTAGGTAACCCTCCACTAATCAAACTCTTTAATTAAGATCCAAAGTGTCATTTATGCTACTAGCGAGCGGAGTCTGATGAATTTGCCGTACGTTGCTTTGCATATGATGTATCCTATTGATGCTGTGTAAACTTATTGTCAGAAGCTCATTACAACGTGAGTGATGGCTTGTGATTGCAATGAATATGGCTGCTTGGATGCTATGGTAGGGTTCGGATGCCGACTGTGAGCATGAGCAGTACCCCGGTAACAACCTGGACTTGATTCTTCGGCACCGATACTAATATACTGGTAGCATATTCACCTTAGCTAATTCTCGTTCCACGGCCGAGTTAAGCACAACAGAACTGTTGTCAGACGGACTCCCGCTCCTCTAACCGGTCTCCATATACATCGTACTGTAAAGTAGTCCAGTTGCACCCACACCTAGATTGCACCGAAGGCGAGATTCCTTACCGACAAACCGATAATCTAGGTGAGAAAAAGGAAATAATCTCGCTGGGGGTGCAATCTCGTTAAGGGTGAGACCGCTTTACTCCGGTAGGGTAGGGATTAAAAAATCGTGAAATCAGTAGAGAGGATTGGGGGAGAAAAGTGTTTGGCAGACATTGGAAAGTCGGATCATGATGCCAAGGATTAGGTGATCCCGATGCTAGTCTCCACTCCGACCTCAAATCCTAATCTGGCCCCGGATTAGCTGCTGAGAAAATCTTGCAAAAGACCAGTTGGGGGTTGCCATTTCTCCACTGCGGGCATGATCTAGTGCGCAGGATGATAAACAAAACCAGCATATCTCTCAAGCTCTTGCATATCACCCTTCCAAAACTCTTAGCCAAACCTCGTTGTAGAGTGTGGGGTTTGCCAATCCCTATCGTGTCTTGTGGCTGACTCTGGCTAGCGGTGAGCTCAGGGGGACAAGTGAAAATTTCCGTATTTTATTCTCGTTTCTGTATCTGAGCTGGCCGGGGGCATACATATCGAAAAATGGGGAGCGGTGAGCCCACAGGTCGCACCATAACCTTACGCCCTCACAGTCGCACCAACCAAGACACATGAACTTGAAATCTTTGGTGATATGGTTAATGGTGCTTCTCGCAACTCGAATTTGAGAAAATCGTGCTCCATCAATCGTATCCACATCACCGACGATATCAGGTTCGTGTGTTCTCGTTGGAGTGATTATGAGGGCATTTGGGTTCTACGTATGGCCTGCAGGGCTAGCACAGACACCGTTGCCCATTTTCGAAACGGATGTGCTTGATAGGCTCGGACATAGAAATGAGTATAACGATTTTCTCCTCTCGTCCTGAGTTCACTAGCAAGAGTCAGCCACGAGAGAAGAGGAGATGGGAACTCCGCAATTCAAGGACCAGGGTTGGCCAGGAATTCTCGCAAGGGCAAAACTTAGGCGGTCGGAATATCGGTCGAGCCAAGCATGATTTTAAGAATTAATGGTTGCTCGTGGTTGAGGCAAATGAACCGGAGTCGTTTATGTTGCGTGTTGAGGACCACGGGTATCTGATAGGGTAATGGGAACGATAAGGTAGCGAGACCCAAAATCTTCGGAGGAGAATTAGAATAGAGCTTAGATTGAAACTGTTGACCCATCCGAGAGAGGCGGTGATTCTCGCTACCCTATCAAGCAGTCTAAATATTAACAAACTTTTGTTGAATAAAAAAAGGGCGATACCACGCACCGGCTATCTTTGCCCGACAGCCCTTCCTTAGTTTGATCGTTGACAGCCTTTATGATGGAGCCCGAGATAATGGCCTGTGTCAAGAGGTGCATTCAGGAGCGGAATTTCCCAGGCAAACATGCTAGTATTGATACCGACACAGTGTACGGAGACGAATGCCATCTTGTGGTACAAGCGTGGGAAGAAGAATCAAGTGCCAAATGTGAGATGTGCTTTGGGTGATGTTGGGCCTCGGGAGGATAGTAGAAAGTGTATGACAAAGAAATTGTTTTGTTGTTTATGCTTTCAGTCAAATGGAATGCAAAGTTGAGGGGGTAAAAAAAACTTGGGGAATGTTTGACATACTGGTGGTTGCCACTTGCAGATTGCGGGTTGGAACATATCAGCATAATATCTCAGAAATATGCCTGTATGGTCGGTTTCAACTCGCAAACTGCCAATAGCGATTGGAGTCTTAGGGGGTGAGCGCGCAATGGTCTATAAAGTAACCGGTTTTTGTATGATTTGGCCTTGGAAGCGCGTTGTTCGTAAGGTATGATGGAGAGCTTGCGAACCATATAATATGCCGTCTAACTAACAATTAAGGATACTGAAAGGTCAGGAGAAGAATATGTGAAAATACTGATAGGAGGTGAGGAATTCAATATTTCTATGGATAAAAATGTAACTAAAGTTTTTTTGTTTTCTTTTTTTCTTGTATTGTAGGGGCAGTATTAAAGATAATTATAGTAAAAAAGTTAAACAATCAATTATGTGTAACCGGTACAGGTACTGGGTTATTGGTTTTGCTTTATATTTTGTTTTAAGTATCACTTTTGTAACATGTTCGCAAGGTGCTAGTCACGTTATCAGTAAGGATACGATAGTTGGCAGATGGCCTGCTCTACCAGAGAGGAGGCAAGAGCTGAGAACTAAAGGAGATTTCGAAGGTGTACTGAGAAACAAAGAAGTAACCATTCAATTAAGTATATTGAAATACTGTCTGTCGAAGTCTGCCTTTTCCATCGTGGAATCAGGCGGTCTTTAAATACACAAATCTGTTCATGTCTAGCATGAACTGAACTAATCAAAGGCATCAATCGATACACTTTGATAAAACTAATTAAGTATCAAAGCGATACTTAAAACAAAACATAAAACAAAACTAAGTATCAAACGATACTTAAAACAAACCAAGTATCAAAGCGATACTTAAAACAAAACATAAAACAAAATCAAGTATCAAACGATACTTAAAACAAACCAAGTATCAAAGCGATACTTAAAACAAAACATAAAACAAACCAAGTATTAAACGATACTTAAAATAAAACATAAAACAAAACCAATAACCTAGTACCCGTACCAGTTACATTCCCTAAAACAAAACATCTGTCTAAACAAACAAACCCTAATAATCATCAAAAGTGGAGTCTGAGGAGCTAAGGCTCTGTTTGGCGGGAACAGAACCGTTCAGGAACGGTCCATTTCAAAATGGTTGCAACAGGTGAAATGGAGCACTTCTGTTTCGAAACGGTTTCTCTTACCTTCAATTGAGAATTTTTTTTAACCCCTGGCAACACTCTATAGGGCAGAGTAATTTTGAATACCATACCCTAATAAATCTGCTTTTTTCTTTTTCTTGTAAACTAATGAAATAAATTCTATATTATGTGCAAATCTCTCAGTCTCCTGTACAAAAAAAACTATCTTATCTTAACATTCGTGAAAACTTCTCCCTTCTCTAAAGAGGTTTCAACTTATTCACAGATACCAAGATGGACGAGCATTCTCCTCAATACCAGTGTGTTACCACTTTCACCATACTTATCATAATTGTTTACTAATTTAAAATAGTAGTTCACCTTTGAATACACAAACCTTGAGCGATAAGACTCAATCAATACAGTTAGACTCGGATACTACTGCAAGTCAAAATACTGCATGTATACTACCAAGTGGGCATCAACCTGAGTGTTCTAACCACTCCTGCGAGATTGAAGGTAAGTTAAATATCACTATAGTTACTATGATAAGTACTAACATTTTTTTCAGAAAATTTATCCGAAATTCGTGTTCTAGACCACTGTGAAGTACCTTCCTCCTTTGGACACGAATCCTAGTTGTTGTCTTCCCACTA
>NW_003298877.1:138979-156767 GCF_000151645.1 Tuber melanosporum | reverse complement strand
TGGATCCCGTATGTCTGTTCTCTCTAGGGGACAGGTTTAGGAATGGAAACGAGGGTGAAGTATGGAAACCCATTCGACCATACACTGGTAGTGGAAAGGAATGGGGAGGAAGTGACAATACCGATGGGAGGAAAGATGTGCAGGATGTGCAACAAAGTCCATAGAGAGAAATGCATGTTGGAGATGGGATTGGGAAGGGGAAAGTTTTTCTTTGTGGATAAGGGAAAGGCGAGGTGTGATATTTGTTCTGGGGAGTTTAATGGGGGGAGCAACAAGAGACCGGATGGATTGGGTCTGTGGGTACACCTGGGGAGACAGAAGAGATGCGGGTTTGGTGTAGCAGAGGAGTATTGGAGAAGGACATGGGAGACGTGGAACTGGATTGAGGAAGGGAAGTGTCATCAAATTGCATTAAGATGGGTAGAGATTTGTTGGAAAGGGGGAGGGGGATGTATGTATTGTGGGAAGGTGTTTTCGTCTTCGGGGACGAGATTGAAACATTGGAGAGCTGAGAGGGGCTGTAGATTGAAATTGGCGGATGATGTATGGAGAGAGATTGGATTGGAAGGGAGAGGGGAGAGATACTGTGGCGGGTCCAGGGTATGATGGGTTGTTTGTTTTTATTTGATTTGTTTTTTGTTTGGTTGATTTTGGATTGTTATTTTTTTGTGTGTTGGGTTGGCTTACCCCATGGAACATAAAGCCTTGGGATAGAAGGCCTGATGGATTGCTTCCCGCTTGTTAGTTAAAATATATTATATTTATCTATGTCGTCCGCTATCCGGCCGGTTGGTTCGGTGGGGGGACTGGGACAGGTGGGAAGAAGGAGAAGGTTATGACCCATGCAAAGTACTCGTACAGTACAGTACCGCACGAGTATGATACTGCAAATTAAAAGTGCACCCATGAGGAATAAATAATGGAGCTCCTCTCGGGAGCTTCCGAGAAATAGCGGTGAAAAGGGCACAGACCACTTCCGGCTCCACACACGTTCTCTCCTACACATTCTTTCCAGTTGTTCCTTTCCCTCGGATTTTCATGCTTACTTTTTCGATTTTTATGGTTTTTTTTTCTCGCCATCCCCTGTCTGGCTCGTTCAGGGTGTTATCGCACCGTATCCCGCTGGTTGCCAGCTGGCGATACGATACGGTACGGTACCGGTATCTTGAGCAGCTCGCTTTATCGCTGGCTTTTTGCTGGTGACTGCAAAGGCTGCAAAGGTACAGGGCAAGTACTGTACTGTATACCGGTATGCCAAGTTAACATGCGCAGTTTCATGAGGCGAGTAGTGTTGAAGGAACGTCATGAGGGAAAAACATCAGGGCGGTTGCCCTGCTCGGTTGTTATTGAGTATGTATAGACTAGTACGATGCCGCAGGCAGGCTTCCACCCGAGCGGGGAGTAGATTAGAGTAAAGTGCCGGTGATCGACGGGAGTTTGAAGGCTGCTTTTTAGAAGAAAATTAGCGACTGGTTCGGGAGGGAGTTCACAAGAGGGATTCAAGTTACTGTATCATACCCGAGTAGGGAATAGTTAGGGTATGATACCTGTGGAGAAAATCGGGAAGCCTTCCGGTGGCGGGTGGCAAAATAGGGCTTGGGTTGATCGGTACGAGTACTCGTACAGTCGTGTCCGGAAAGTCTTCGCACCCCCGCTGGCAACGGCACTACCACGACACCCAACCACAAAAAATTCAAAGAGAATTCAATTAAAGAAAAGATAATAGTATAGCTAGTAGATGATAGAAAAACATTATTACCATTTTGTATGGCCTCCATCTGCATCTAGTACAACTAACATTCTCTCAGGCATTCTATCTATCCATCCATCCAACTTCTCTTGAGGAATTAATCCCCACTCCTCCTTTGCTGCCTCAAACAATTCAGCAGCACTGTGAGGCCTTCTCTCTAGTTTGGAGAATCACTTGGTGAGGGCTCTTTCGAGTAGTGCCCAGGTGTTCTCAATAGGGTTGAGATCTGGTGAGTTGGGTGGCCAAGGGAGTTTTTTGTAACCAAAGTCAGCCTCCAATTTTCGATTTTCCTCACCACCATGCCAGGAGGTATTGTCTGCAGCTAGGTAGATATTGTCAGAAGGCCTATCAAGACCTTCTATAAAAGAGATGAGGTCTGGCTGGTGGATTTCAGTTGCAAACTGGTGGAAATTGAAGCTGTTAGGAATACCGAGATCTGATACCCAGGAGTCACCCTAAGTAGGGTAACCTCACCCAGAATCGGAATCTCTGGTCTCCAACACCCCCCTCTGGCCCCCTTATGGGGCCCACACATCATCATACATATCAATCTCAGTTGCGTCCTGTGACTATAATACTACAGGATTGAAGGTGTCAGAATAATACCGTATACGTCGCCGCCGTCCATCTAACTGGATTTTGTTCGCAGGTTATATGAGTGGGGACCTTCGGCTAGGTCTGAGAAGTGAAATGGAGTAAATCTGTCAACTACTCAGAACGTTACTAGGCTTCAAAGATGTGATATGTTTGGTATAAGCCGTAAGTAATGGGACGTTTCTGCACACAGAGATGGGATTGAATGGTAAAGGATCTCAGCAAGAGACCAATACATTCACACCTACCCTACAATATCTAGAAGAGTCTAGAACTCTGAGAAACACTACCATAGAAGTTATTAGACTTCACGGAGTGTTGCAACCAGGTTTCAGAACATGTTGTAGTTCCGAAGACAACTTCCCATACTACAACTGTGATTGAAATCCTGTTACCCAAAGCAACCAAGGATTGCCAACCAAGGGAATAATTGTCAATCCAGTAGAATAGCTTTCTGCGAATTAGTAGGAAGCCTTCCAGGAGATATTTATCAGTTGGGTAAGGAGTTATAGAGGTTTAAAGTCAGATGACTAAAGAAGCATTGTGATTACCACTACCTTCGCAGATGGAACCCACAGATGAAACTGATCATTTTATCAATAACGAAGACAATTGGAACCAACTCAGTTCAACTTGAGAACTAGGCCACAAGTCTAAAAACTCTAAAGATCGGATAACTACTATTGGGAACAGTATGGTGCCGAGATAGTTATATCATAATTAACAAAAAGGGTGTGGTGATTTTCAGGGTCTCCAGGTATTCTCACCTTTCAAGAATACCCAACGTTGTGAGTTATAATTAGAAAGGTCCATAGGGGAATAATAAATAGATGTAGTCCGCGAACACTCAGACGCGGAATATAAATATTGAAGTAAGTTACCTCTTAAGCTTTACACGCTCCATCGCTCCTATTTTCCTCCTACATAGTTTGGCAACACCACGTCAACTATCGTGGGCCCCTCCACTCCCCTCTGCCCCCTCGATGGTTCCTGCCTAGGGGCATGGTTAACTCCTTCATCATCTCCGGCTTTGGCCTCGCTTGTCTCTTGTTTGCTTTATGGGGGAGTTATCTGGGCTCGCCCAGTAGTCCTGTCTTGCTAATAGGGGCTCGCTTAGCTTTAGCATGGTCGGCTTCCTCTCTTCACTTCCTGGCGGCACTGGCAGTGGTGGACATCCTTCTCCCCACTTGCATGATCCCTGTTGGAGAACGCCTTGGCTAGTAACTTCGGGGTCTGTCTTGCAGTGAGATTTGATCATACCCTCCTAGTCGCACGGTTCAAGTTTTTGGTTGCCTTCCTCACCTCGCCCTTCCGCCTCCCTACTGCCTGTGGGATCCCTTCCACTAAGTGACGCTATCGCTTGGAGAACAAGGGACTACATGAGAGACGCGGTAATACGTCAGTTCGGTCTACGGTCGGGTTTGCACTGGGGCCTTTGGCCCTACCTCCACTTTCCACTTCGGTTGTGTCGGCTCGCACCCTACTGTCTTCCCTCCTTGGCTGGTACCCTACTACCTCCTCCCTCTGCCGCGTAGTGTTCCGGAGTTTCGGCCTGCTGCCTGCCCATGGTCGATCTTTGGCTGGCACCCTACTGCTGGGTAGCATCCCCTCTGCCAAACATCCATTCCTTGGGCCTGGCACTGTGGCCTCTGTTCTCGGTTAGCGGGCCATGGTATTGCACTACTTCCGTGGCTTAGCTGGTTGGGGGCGCTCGGCCTTAGGGCTCATTGCCGGCCACTTACTTCGGGGGCGGTTCTTTAAAAAACGGCAAATCTGGTGGTATGGTGGGCAGTGGTTACTTTCCTTTGTGGCCCCTATGGGTCTAGTAGTTTACGGGATGGAGTTTTTCCTTATGCTTTCCTGCCTAGCTTGTTTAGTTTCCTTCCTATTGGCTACGTGTAGTTAGTGGATGGGGTTTTCTTTCGGGCGAGGAATCTTCTTGGGCCTTTGATTGGCTTTTAGGCGAGACCCTTTTGTGTTCAAGTCGTGAGGCCTGCGGGCTGGGCACCTGAGTTGATCGCCCTGGGAGTGTGTGCGGTTGGGCCCATACCAGAGGGTCTTAGGGGTACAGGTTTTCTCTTGGTCGGGGGTGGAGGGGTTTTCTTAACGCCATAGCTAGCGCTGCAAGCAATGTTCTTGTACCTTAAACAAGTAACCAAATGATTATAAAAAAAAAAAAAAAAAAAAAATACCTCCCAAGCTTTAGACATCATTAAGTAACAGAGAAGAGACCTTAACAATATAATCTTGTTTTTATGATTCTATCTTACTTTACCAAATTTGCTTTGCTCTTAATAGTGATAAATGAAAAGAGTGAATCCGAGCTTTCCTAGACAATCTCTGTCTACAGAAACGAATTTCAATTTGCCTAGACAATTCTGAAGTCTATCAGATTGACTCCGCCTAACAGAAGCTACGTTTGTTTCTTTTTGTTAGGCAGAGACAACCTGATAGACTTCAGAATTGTCTAGGCCAACCGAGATTTGTTTCTATAGACAGAGATTGTCTAGAAAGGTTCGGATTCACTAGTTTCGTTTATGACTACTAAGAGCGAAGTGGAATAGGTAAAGTAAAATATAATTGTAAGAATAATATTATATTATTAAGGTCTCTTCTCGGTTACTTGTTGATGTCAAAAGCTTGAGAGGCATTTCAATATTTATATTCCGCATCTGAGTATTCATGGATTACATCTATTTATTTTAAAACTATGTACCTCTCTGATTATAACTCGCAACGTCAGGTATTCTTAAAAGATGCGAATACCTAGAGACCATGAAAATTACCATACCCTCTTCGGTAATTACAATATAACTAGCGAGGAATCATGCTATTCTCAATAGTAATTATCCAATCATTAGAGTCTTTGGACTTGTAACCTAGTGGTTTAAGTTGAACTGAGCTGGCCCCCATTGTCTCGGTCATGGATGAAATGATTAGTTTCATCTGCAGGTTGTATTGGTGAAGGTAGTCGTAATTGCAACCTATTTAGGTCGCCTGATGCTAAATCTTCATAACTCCATAGCCAACCGATAGATGTCTTCCAGAGAATATTCTACTAATTCAGCAACAGCTGTTTCATGGAATTGATAAATATTCCCTCAGTTGGCAACCCTTGGTTGCTCTGAGTAATGGGATTTCAATCACTGTTATAGTATTTAGAAGTTATCCTTGTAACTACAACATATTCTGAAACCTAGTTGCAACACTCCGTGAAGTCCAATGGCTTCTATGGTAGTGTCCCTTAGAGTTCTAAACTCTTCTGAATATTGTAGGATAGATGTGAATGTATTAGTCTGTTAGGAATACCAAGATCCAATACTCAGGAGTCACCCTAAGTAGGGTAACCTCACCCAGAATCGGAATCTCTGGTCTCCAACACCCCCCTCTGGTCCTCTTACTGGCCCGCACGTTATCATATATCAATCTCTGTTACGTCCTGTGACAATAATACCACAGAATTGAAGGTGTCAGAATAACACCGTATACATTGCCCCAGTCTGTCTGACCAGATCCTGTTTTCAGGATATCTGAGCGGGGACCTTCGGCTAGGTCTGAGAAGTAGAAAAGAATAAATCTGTCAACTACTCAGAATATTACTAGGCTTCAGATATGTGATACCTGTGGCATGGGCCTTGAGTAACAGGATGTTTCTGCAGAAAGAAATAGTATTGAATGGTAAAGGATCTCAGTAAGGGCCAATACATTCACACCCACCCTACAATGTCTAGAAGAGTCTAGAACTTTGAGAAACACTACTATAGAAGTTATCAGATTTCATGGAGTATTGCAATGTAACGATCCCTCTTTGGATAGTTAGTGCTTGGCGACGGGGAACGATACTTTTCTTCCTGTCTTCTTTCTTTGTCTTACGATAGCTCTAGGCCTCTGCCTACGTTACCGATAGTACAAGACTCTTGTCTTCTACCCGGACCACCTATCGTAAGCTTTCTCTAACTCTTCTTCGTAAAGTGGCTTCCTTGGCGTAACGATAACATTGCAATAAAGATAAAGATTGTAAAGGTATTTTTGATTCGTTAAAGTAATAAGTAGGAAAAGTACTTAGAACAAAGCGTGAAGAACCTATCTTCCTCGGCCGCATCGGCCTCCTTATATAGTGTTCTTCCCGCCTTTAGTCATGTGACCTAAAGTGGTCACATGTGCGAAACTAAATCATAACAAACTAGTCATATGACAGAAGTGGTCACATGTTCAAAACCCATGACCTCATAGCGAGGTCATGTGCAAAACTCATAAACCAATCATAACGCAATAAACAAGTCATATGACTCGACTGAGTCATATGCACAAAACCCATGACATCATAATGAGGTCATGCGTGAAACATAAATCATATGCGCAAGGCTTACCCGTAAGGCATACTCGTAAGGCATACTCATCAGGCGCATGTCCCATGACTCATACTTGAGCCATGTGCGAAAGCATCACAAATCCCACACATAACAAATCATATAACCCGAATAGGTCATATGCGCAAAACAATAACATACCTGTGACTCATAATCATGTGTCATGTGAAGGCCCTTTCTTCGCTAAGCCATGTTCGTGACATTAGCTCCCCTCCTCCTAAGCCTGAGTCCCATCTGGCTTTTTCACTCAGTTTCAATAGTTCTCGTCCTGCCGAGCGCATGGTTCTTCTCAGCTTGTGGAACTTTTCGTCTGCCGTCCTCCATCTGACCCTTACCGATTCAAGAGTCAAATTGGCCATCTCAATCGTGTGCTGCTGATTGTCGTTCAGCTGTCTAAGCTCCACGATCGTTTTGTTGTTTGCCGAAATTGTGGCCTCGGCTTGGCCCAGTTGTTCTCGGAGTCCCCGGATCTGCCTGTGTAGGCTCCAGACATCCGGTTCCGTGTCTGCGGAGGAGTTTTGGGCCCCTCTCTCCTTGGACCGTGTCCTCGCAGCCCATGCCTTTCTGGCATCCTCTCCTTCCAACTCTTTCTTGCTTCCATCTTTCTACGGGTAGAATCCCGCAGATATTTTCTGTGCCCTGTGCATTCTGCACCAATTTCTGAAGCATTGTTGCTAATGCTTTAGAACGTGGTCTGGGCGTGAGCCACGCTTTCGACATTCCCTCGGGAACCATCCCGAGCCTTCTTTGTCACCAAAGTGTGTTTGGCAACCGTCATCGTAGCATACCGTCCATGACATGGCATTATGCTGTGCTTGTTGTTCCCGTTCCTTGAGCTCTTCGTCGGTTGGCCCCATGAATGAGTATTCGGGGCTGGTGGGTGTGGTTTGGTGGGGGCTATCGCCCCAGCCCTCGTATTGCTGCAACAGCGCGGGAGTCTTTCCCTCTCCTTTGTCTTGGTTGAACGTGATCGTCACCTGGGCCGGGCTTGCCTAGGTATCGCTGGTGGAAGGTTGAGATGGCATCTTGTACATTTTCGAAGTTGTGTGCGAAGTACCAGGTTGTCTCATGTTCAGGAGAATATCCTGTCCCCTTGGCTCGGTATTGGAGGTGACCGTGGAAGAAGCGGGAATCGACTATTTTGTCGAGCTTGTATTCTGGTTCTCCGTCGAGTTCGATTGGAGGGGGAGGAATAAGTGTTTGTGAATGAAACCTATTGTCGTTGTGTAGTTGGAGGAGTGAGATGTGGAATGTATTGTGTATTCGCATTGAGGGGGGAAGGTCGAGTTTATAAGCTCGGCTGCCCACTTTTTCCAGTATCCGGAATGGTCCTATTTTCTTGTAGTCCAATTTGTTTGATGGTCGCGTTGTATGAATATTGCGTGGTGTTAGCCATACCATATCTCCTGGTCGTATGTTCGGATCTGGTCTTCGGTACTTATCGTATTGTTCCTTCTGTCGTTGTTGTGCTTGACTCATTTCGTATTGTAAGGTTTCGTGTAGTTTCCCCATATCAGTTTTATCCGGTATCACATCATTAATTGTATGATATGTGGTCTGACTTTGTGGATGTTTTCCGTAATTTGCGAAGAAGGGTGTCCTGCTAATTGTTTCTTGCTTTCCATTGTTGTATGTGAATTCGGCCATAGATAACAGCTTGTACCAATCATCTTGTTGATAGTTGACATATGCCCTTCAATATTGTTCGAGTATCGCATTTACCCGTTCCGTTTGTCCATCCATTTGTGGGTGGAACGCTGCGCTCATTCTCTTTTGTATTCTCATTTCTCCGGTTACTTTCTTCCATAGTCCTGATGTGAATAGTGTTCCTCGATCGGTAATGATATTCTTTGAGAGGCCGTGAAGTCGAAAGACCTCTCGGAAGAATGTTTGTATAAAATCCCTCGTGTTGATGTCTTTTCTAACCGGAATGAAATGACTCATTTTGGTCAGGCGATCCACCACGACCAGGATGCTATCGCAATTCTCCGATGTTGGTAGGCCCGTGATGAAATCCATAGTAATTGTTCCCCATGGTTGTTCGGGGACTTCGTTTGATTTTAGTAATCCATATGGTGCGTGTTTAGCCGTTTTCGTTCTCTGGCATATGTCGCAGTTTTTGATATATCGTTTGACATCTTCGCGCAGTCCTGGCCAATAGAATGACCTCATGATGAATTCCGTGGTTTTAGCCATTCCTCTGTGTCCTGCCGTTCAGATATCATGGTGTTGTCGTATGATGGCTGTCCTTATCTCCTCTTCTTCCGGGATCCATTGTTTTCCATCGTACCACATATTTCCGTCCTTCCATTGGCATAACCCCAGTGCAATTCCTTTCATTTACTTTTTTCCTTCTTCCAAGGCTTCTCTTATTGTCTGGATTGTTTTGTCTTTCTCGTTTGCGTTCTCAATTCCTCTTTCATTCTTTGATGTGAATTGGATAACCTCCATTGCCTCGAAGTAGGTTTTTGGTAATAGGGTCCGTGTTTTTTGTTTGATTCTTTCGTCTTCTTTTGTTTGTGGTTTGTCGCTTGCAATCCTTGTGAGAGCATCTGGCTTTCCACTTTCTTTGCCTGGTTGGTATTCGATTTTGAAGTTGTATTTGCTGAGGTGTTCCATCCATCTTATCTGGCGATCGTTCAGTTCTTTCGTAGTCATGAACAGCACCAGGTTGTTGTGGTCGGTTAGAACTCGGACTGGATGTTCGTTGCTCGAAACATATCTTCTCCATTCTTTTAATGCTTGAACTATTGCTAATAGTTCTTTGTTTACAACATGATAGTTGCACTCTGCGGGGGTCATTGTCTTGGATCGATAGGACACTGGCCTCCATTTTCCATCGTCACATTGTTGCGATAGTATGCCTGAGCATACATATTTTGAGGCGTCCGTCTCGATCATTGTCCTTCGGTTTGGGTTGAAATGGACCAATATGGGTGCCGATGTTAGATGAGTTCGTATTGCATCATATGCTTTTTGTTCCGTTTCTCCCCATTCCCATTTCTTGTCTTTTTTCGTTAGGTTATAGAGTGGTTTTGCAAGCCTGCTAAACCCCTCTATGAACCTTTGATAAAAGTTGCAGAATCCCATAAAGCATTGAACATCTGTCTTGTTGTTTGGTTTGGCCCAATCCCATATGGCTTCTGCTTTAACAGGGTCGATCTTGACCCCACTTCAATTGATGATAAATCCAAGGTATTCTGTTTCTTCCTTATGGAATTCGCATTTTGTTGGTTTGATCTTCATTCCTGATCCTTGTATTGCGGCCATGATATTGCTGATATCTTTTTGGTATTGTATGTTTTCCGAGTATATGAGTACATCGTCCAAGTATACAATGCAACATATGTCGAGGTACTTATTAAGTACCTTGTTGATCCATCTCTGGAATGAAGCCGGTGCATTGGTTAGCCCTAAGGGCATAACCAAGTATTCAAACATTCCGTATCTTGAGGCGAATGTAGTTTTCCATTCGTCTCCTGCCTTGATGCGTATATTGTGGTATGCATCTTTGATGTCAAGTTTGGTGAAGTATTTTGCTGATCGTAGTCTGTCCAGTGCTTCCCCAATCAAGGGTAGTGGATATCGGTCTTTCTTGGTAACCGAATTCAGGGCTCTGTAGTCCACACAGAGTCTCATTTTTCCGTCTTTCTTTTTGACGAATAGTATTGGAGATCCTCCTGACGTGAAAGAGTCTCCAATCAATCCTCTCTTTAGGTTTTGCTCGATGTACTTCCTAAGTTCTTCAAGCTCTGCTTCCCCTAGGGGGTATAACCTCTTATAGGGAATCTCTTTTGTCTTTCCTGTTTTTTCGTCTTTGTCCAGCTGAATGTCGTGGTCTATTCCTGGTCTTTGAGGTGGTAGCTCCGTAGCTTCCTCTTCTTGGAATACACTTGTAAATTGGTGATATTCTTTTGGAACCAATTCTCTCCATCCTTTTTTGCTTTGGTATTTCTTGTTCTGGATTGCTAGCTCTGTGCTGATGTTGATTTTTGCTAGAACGGCTTTTTCGTCTTTGTATGTCCATTTGAGAATTCCTGTTGTATCTCCTCTTCGATAATATCGTCCAAAGGCTTGTGCTGTGATCTCTTTGATCTCAATTCTTTTTGTTGTATCGAGCTGGTTTTGGTCCGTACTACTAAATCCCTTGTTTCCTCTTATAGTTTCTTCCAGTTGATCTACTTCATGCAGATCCTGTTTGTGGATTTTTTCGATTATCAACTGTACGATTCAATCGTCTTTCTGGACTTGGTAGTCCTCTTGAGCTAGGTTGGCCAGGACCACTTTGATTTCACTGGTATAGTCGACGTCGATCACCCCTGCCATGGTCATGAGTCGGTGTTTGACTGCTAGACCACTGCGGGGTGCTATTCGTCCATAGGTGCCTTCTGGGAGTCCAATGGCTATTCCCTTCGCTATCGTTGCCTGCCCGTTGGCATGTATCTTGATTCCTTTGTTGGCATATAGGTCGTGTTCTGCTGCCCCTTTGGAACCCTTGGTAGGCACTTTTGCCTCTTGGTCCAGTCTTTGTATCCGGACCCTCTTGTCTTGCCGCATCTCGGCAAACTTTGCATGCAAAGTTTCTTCCTCTGCTTCTCGTATCGGTAGTGAGTAGACCACAGTTGAACTGTTGAGACATTGTGTCGCACATAGTTCGCTTGTAAAGGTCATCTTGTTCTCGTTCCAATTGATCGTGGGATTATGTTTTCGTAACCATGGCATCCCTAGGACTATCTCATGGTTCTTCAGATCTGCCACTTGAAAGGTTGCCTTTTCCCTATGGCTGTCAATGTCCATAGGTATTGTCGCCATATGGGTTATCGGACCCATAGCGCTTGGTTTTCCATCCGCTAAGTAGACTTGTCTTGCTTTCTTCGCTTGTTTGGTGTGGAGGCCGTATTTGTCGCAGATTTCTTTGTCGATGAAGTGT
The DNA here is from genome assembly GCF_000151645.1 of Tuber melanosporum. Classification (NCBI taxonomy): domain Eukaryota; kingdom Fungi; phylum Ascomycota; class Pezizomycetes; order Pezizales; family Tuberaceae; genus Tuber; species Tuber melanosporum. The sequence goes on along the minus strand of NW_003298877.1, from coordinate 145,123 downwards.
TCAGTGGCCCCTGAGTCAAGCATTGTATATATTGTTGTTTCTTCGCTTTCTCTGTTGTATATCTTCGTTTTGATCATCACCTGATCTCCCTCTTCTTCTCCTCTTTGCGTGTGTAGTGCCGTGTAGTAGTTCGCTAACTTGATGGGTTTTCCAGGTCCACATCTTGGGTCTCCTAGACCACCGTTTACTGGGGACCCTCGTCATGTTCCGCTGGTGAATCTTCTGCTATCATTTCGTGCATGTTGCTTCTTTTCTGATTTTGGAAATGATTATTTCCAGCAGCTCTGTTTTCCTGGTATCCATTGTCCGGTCGGCTTCTGCATTCTCGTATCCGATGCCCAGCCTTTCCACACCTTAGGCATAGTTTCCCATTCATCCTTCTGGCATATTCTTCCTTAGACAGATTCAGAGCAGGCCCAGCTCTTGACTTGTCTAGTTCTATGGGTTCGTCTGGTTGTAACGCTCGACTTTCTCCCCGAGGTGCTTGCAGTTTGATGGTCCCGTCCATATTCCTGGATGATTGGACCACTCTATGTGCTATAGTATTTTCCGAGTTGCTCCGAACCATGTTTAATTTGCTTTCTTTGTCGATTGCCCATCTTGCAAATCGTTTGGCTGTCGTATAGCGCAGGTCGGAGATTCCCCATGCCTCTCGGAGTCTCTCACTGCAGTTTCTCAGGAGGATGATGTAGAGAGTCGCATCATCAAACTCGGCCTCGTATTCCAATAGTCGACATTCATTCCAATATGCTGAGAACGTTTGTTTTCCTTACTGGAGTTTTTCTAGCTTTACTCTTGCTGTTTCTTTGGCGTTGGGATCTCCAAATTGTTCAAAGAGTGTCGCCTTGAACTCTTCATATGTGACCCATTCCCTCTGCTTCCTTCCATCTTGGAAGGGCATGATCCATTGTCCTGCGAGTCCTCTGAGTAGAGATTCCACATATGGAATCATCATTTCATCATGGTGATCTCCGTATCCCTTAACGGCAAAATATCCCTCGCATTGCGCTAAGAATATTCCTAGCTTATCTTCGTCTCCTTCGTATGTGTCGGGCTCCTTTGCTTTTGGTCATTGGACATTTCCTTGCCCTGTATTTCGCGTGGCTGCAAGAAATGCCTGAAACTGATTTTCAGTCATTCTAAGTATGCTGGTTCCTGGTGCCGGAGCGGCTTGGGCCGGTGGCCCAGGTACTGCGGATCCCAATATTCTCTCGAGTCGTGGCGTTCCAGCAGGAGAGCTATCGACTGGTGATCTTTTCTCTGGGGTTACTGGGCTTGCTGCTCTCGAGGGTTCTGCTGAGACGTGATCTAGGGCGTCGCTGAATCCTCCTAGATTAAGATTTTGATCGTCGATGTCAATATCTCCTTCCCTGTCTGGGTTGAAGGATGCCGTCTTGTATCGTTTGGCGTCGCACTAGGTGACGCTTTGTAATGTAACGATCCCTCTTTGGATAGTTAGTGCTTGGCGACGGGGAACAATACTTCTCTTCCTATCTTCTTCTTTCTTTGTCTTACGATAGCTCTAGGCCTCTGCCTATGTTACCCATAGTACAAGACCCTTGTCTTCTACTGGGACTGCCTATCATAAGCTTTCTCTAACTCTTCTTCGTAAAGTGCCTTCCTTGGCGTAACGATAACATTGCAATAAAGATAAAGATTGTAAAGGTATTTTATATTCGTTAAAGTAATAAGTAGGAAAAGTACTTAGAAGTCAATCTAATTTTATTTAAACTCGTACCGCCAACACTGGCATATGACGAGCCCCCGCCGGTACAGGGATACCGCTAACCAGTATACCACTAATCCTAGGCTAACTAAGTCTACGGTCTCGCACCTGCCATCCCCGAGTCATGCCCGCACGGAAACTAATTACAAGACCATCAAACAACCCAGCGCCCTCCCCGGTCCAATTCCATAGCCCCTCTGGTATGAAGCCAACCAGCACCAACCGTAGCCGAAGTCGAACAAGAGACCGATCCAACCAGGTTCCCCGTCCAACAAAATCAAAACCACTACCACTCGGTCTAAATACCGTCCTGCAACACCTCTACCACAGTAGAAAACCAACAACAAACCAAAACAAATATAAACTACAGGCGACACAATGGCAGAGAGGAGGTGACCAATATGTCCACCTCTCACATCCGCATGCCAGGCCGTCGACCCTATAAACCCATTTTGCCAAGTGCCTCCGAGGAGCGTAATGGTGAGGAGGACCTGTACCCGCTGCCTGTCCCCCAAAACAAACTCATAAACAAAAGAAATACATAGAGGTGGTGACAGACCAAAATAGTCAGTGGGGCCAATCTCCCACCCGTGGTGCCTTGCCCCTGCTAGCCATGCCCATTGCCAAACCAAAGAAACCAAACAAACTTCCACAACACCCAGCACGCAGAACCCAAACAAGTCCAACCAGGTGGTCGCAACCCACTATCCGCACAGGTGGCCATCAGCCCAGCGGTCCGCCAGGGAGCTTTACAGCACTCAGCAGCTTCGCCTAGCAGCCCAAACCGGTCCGGAAACAGTTAATTAGACATTGCCCAACCTGACGCATGTCCGACCGGTGCTCGCAGGTGCCTCTCCCCCCCCAATCAGCCCCTCCCAAGCCCCACACACCAGATGCCACAGAGCCCATCCGGCCACCCCAGCCCCACAGACAGATCAACCATCCGACGGCCACAGGACAGCTTATACCCAGCCCCGCCAGGTAGCCATTGATCTTGGCCACACGAACAGAGCCCCAACCCCCAGCACCATATAGCCGAGGGGAGCCTACCAGCCACAGCCGGGAGCCACAAAGGAGGCAGCACCAATACCCGAAGGCACGGGCACCAGCCACACCATCCAACCCAGCCGAACGGAAATCCAACCGACTCGGGAAAGAGTAAGCAGAGCCAGCCAAAGCCAGCCCCACAGGTCTGGCGACAGGCACGAACAGAACAACGGGTAAGAGGCATCTCCAACTGACGCGACAAGAAGGGGGAGGGCGAACGAACAGAAGCAGACAAACAGAAGTTAGGCCCCACTTGCAATGGGTGAAGCTGCCAACCACAGACCACAACCGAACCACCCAGATGAACAGACAATGCGAGTGTCTGGCAGCCAATCGTCCCATACCACCCCAGGTAGCAACAATCACCACACCAGGGGGTAAGATTTTTCAGGGTCAAAGCCATCCCCACGGGTGCGAGGAGGAGACACCTGACTGAATGGCAGAAGATGCCACAAGGACAAAAACTCCAAGGGAACGGCGATAAACAACATCGTAGGATCCCGACCGTAGAAACATGTAGTAATGAGGATGGGGGGGGCCGGCGAGGCCCCCTCCCCAGTGGGTTGATGCGGCTGGTACGACGTGTTGATACTTGAGAAGGTCATCAGTCTAACCCAAGGGCATTTTTTATCTCGAGAACTAAGGACTCCGTTAAAACCCAACAAAAGACATGAGCTGGCCCAAAGAACGACACGGGTGATCCCCCCAAACACAATGTTCAATCCCTCCAATCGAACGCGAAACCTGCGAGTAGACGATAGACAGGAAGCCGTAGACATTTTACCGAAAGGGGCTCGTATGCGACCGTGATGAGTGCTCGAAGTGCTAGTATCGTGAGATAACCAGTCCAACAAAACGAGACGCAAACAAGTTATCCGCCACGCAACGCCTAATAGACCTCAACACCAAAGACCCCAGGAACTACTGAGCAAACTCAGGTATCTCCCCCAGAGTCAAAGGCATCAAGGCCCACCATGAGGGCGAAAGAAACGCGCGGGGCGAAGCGACGGCAAGGACGAGGAAAAGTACTTAGAACAAAGCGTGAAGAACCTATCTTCCTCAGCCGCATCGGCCTCCTTATATAGTGTTCTTCCCGCCTTTAGTCATGTGACCTAAAGTGGTCACATGTGCGAAACTAAATCATAACAAACTAGTCATATGATAGACGTGGTCACATGTTCAAAACCCATGACCTCATAGCGAGGTCATGTGCAAAACTCATAAACCAATCATAACGCAATAAACAAGTCATATGACTCGACTGAGTCATATGCACAAAACCCATGACATCATAATGAGGTCATGTGCGAAACATAAATCATATGTGCAAGGCTTACCCGTAAGGCATACTCGTAAGGCATACTCTTCAGGCGCATGTCCCATGACTCATACTTGAGCCATGTGCGAAAGCATCACAAATCCCACACATAACAAATCATATAACCCGAATAGGTCATATGCGCAAAACAATAACATACCTGTGACTCATAATCATGTGTCACGTGAAAACCCTTTCCTCGCTTAGCCACGTTCGTGACATGCAACCAGGTTTCGGAACACATTGTAGTTACGAAGACAACTGTTTATACAACAATAGCGATTGAAATCCTGTTACTCAAAGTAACCAAGGGTTGCTGACCGAGAGAATAATTGTCCATCTGGTAGAAGAGCTTTCTGCGAATTAGTAGAAAGTCTTCCAGAAGACATTTATCAGTTGGGTAAGGAGTTATGGAGGTTTAAAGTTTGGCGACTAAAAAAAAGGGTTGTGATTACCACTACCATTGCAGAGACAACCCACAGATGAAACTAATCATTTCATCAATAACGAAGACAACTAGAGCCAACTCAGTTCAACTTAAGAACTAGGCCACAAGTCTAAAGACTTTAAAGATCGGATAACTACTATTGGGAACAGTATAGTTCTATGTTAGTTATATCATAATTAACAAAAAGGGTGTGGTGATTTTCAGGGTATCCAGGTGTTGGCACCTTTCAAGAATACCTGATGTTGCGAGTTATAATCAGAAAGATACATAGTGGTATGAGAAATAGATATAGTCCACAAATACTCAGACGTGGAATATAAATATTGAAGTGCTTCTTAAACTTTAGACATCATCAAGCAACGGAGAACAGATCTTAACAATATAATATTGTTTTTACGATTCTATTTTACTTTACCAATTTACTTTGCTCCTAGTAGTCATAAATGAAATGAGTGAATCTGAGTTTTCCTAGACAATCTCCGTTTACAGAAATAAAATTTCGATTAGCTTAAACAATTCTGAAGTCTATGTTATGAATATGGCTTAGCGAGGAAAAGGTTTTCATGTGACACATGGTTATGAGTCACAGGTATGTTATTGTTTCACGCATATGACTCATTCAAGTCATATGAATTTTGTTATGTGTGGGATTTGTAATGCTTTCACAAATGGCTCAAATATGGGTCATGGGACGTGCACCTGAGGAGTATGCCTTGCGAGTGTGCCTTGTGGGTATGCCTTGCGCATGTGATTTATGTTTCGCACATGACCTCATTATGAGGTCATGGGTTTTATACATATAACTCAGTCCAGTCATATGACTAGTTTGTTATGATTTGGTTTCGCACATGTGACCACTCTGGGTCACATGACTATAGGCGGGAAGAACACTATATAAGAAGACCGATGCGGCTGAGGAGTATAGGTTCTTCATGCTTTGTTCTAAGTACTTTCCCTACTTACTATTTTAATGAATATAAAATACCTTTACGATTTTTATCTTTATTGCAACATTATCATTATGCCAAGGAAAGTTCTTCATGAAGAAGAGTTAGAGAAAGTTTACGATAGGGGTTCCCGATAGAAGACAAAGGTCTTGTACTATCGGTACCATAAGCAGAGGACTTGTACTATCGTAAGACTAAGGAAAGAAACAGAGGAAGTAGAGAAGTATCGTTCCCCATCGCCAAGAACTAACTATCCAAGGAGGGATCATTATAGTCTATCAGATTGTCTCTGCCTAACATGGTCTCTTACTGAGATCCTTTACCATTCGATACCATCTCGTTGTGCGAAAACGTCCTGTTACCTATGGCCCATACCAAAGATATCACATATTTGAAGTCTAGTAACCTTCTCAGTAGTTGACAGATCTACTCTGTTCTACTGCCCAGACTTGGCTGAAGGTCTCTACACATAGACCCTGTCAACAGGATCTGGTTGGACGGATGACAGTAACATATATGGTATTATTCTTATACCTCAAATTCTGTAGCCTTATAGTTACTGGACTTAACTGAGATAAGTATGTATAATGATGTACAGGCCCTGTAAGGTGGCTCAAGGGGTTACCGAGCTCTATACATTCCGTGGTTAGGTGTCAGC
>NW_003298877.1:133188-138794 GCF_000151645.1 Tuber melanosporum | reverse complement strand
GCTTAACGACAAATTTCAGATTATCAAAGAATACAAATTACAATTTCTCAACCATGCCTGCCTGAAACATTCCGATTTATTTACTTTTACCTTAGAGATCATTTTAACTCTTGGAAAACAGGCTTTCACTTTCTATTACAATCACAAATTGCCATTTTTGTCAACCAATCTAGTTTTCTCTCCATCTGCCAAACTCCTTTCTGAGTACTTGTCTCTTCTTTTTTTGCGAACAATTGCTCTTACCTCATGAGCATATAACAATCCATCTTTCTGAACATACTTTTGGCTACAATTTTGATAAAAAGCATGTGCATTTTCAGCTGCCTGTATTTGATCAAGGTTATTATAGGCCTGTACTCCAACTTGAGTATGAGCCAGACTACTTTTGATAAATTGCTTTAAATTTATCCAAAAGGTTAGCAAAATGGGTTTTTGGTTTTAGAGAAACCTTCCATGTCTCTAAAGAGATCATACAGTATAAGGAGTCAAAAAGGCTTTGGAATTTGTAGCTGAGAGCAGGTTCTTGGGAGATTTTCACTATTCTTATTAGTGTTGTTCTCTGAGAGATGTGAAAGAACAATGAAGGGATTGAAAGTTATGAGACAAGTTTTGCGAAAAGAGAAAAATATAGTCGATGGAGTAAATCTCTAATAGTAGATTGATGTGATTGCAGACAATAATTCAATTTTGTTAAAGTCAGAACATCTGGTTCATATTGCCTTGTCAATTGCTTCTGCATAATCGTATTTTAAGAGCTGAAATACAACCCCATTATGTGGATGAAGTAAGTGAGTAGTATGGGGAGTTAGGCAAAATAGTATAATCTTTTTCTCATTATAGTAGGTAATAAATTCTCAAGTGCAGTGAGATTTGTGACTGTCAAGTAGAAGTAGACGATAAGCTCCAGTCCATCTTAGTAAAGTATATTTTTCAAAATAATAGAGCAATAAATGATCCAATAAATCATTTGAATAGACAGTCTTAGAAACTGCTATTAAAATATTATTTTCAAGATCAGTTTTAGTAACTAAGTTCTCTAAAGGCAATGAACCTGGAAGAATTATCATTGGAGGTAAGATACTGTAACGATCTCCTCTTGGATAGTTAGTTTTTAGTGATGGGGAACGATACTCCTCTTCTTTTTCGCCTTACAATAGTACTAGGTCTAAGCCTATATCACCGACAGTACAAGCCCTTTGTCTTCTATCAGGAATATCAATCATAAGCTTTCTCTAACTCTATCTTGTACAGAGTTATTCTTATCGTAATAGTAATAAAGGTTGTGATAATGATAAAGAGCGTAAAGATTTTTTATATTCGTTAAAGTAATAAATAGGAAAAGTCCTTAGAATAAAGCGTGAAGAGCCTATCCTCCTTGGCCATACCAGTCTCCTTATATAATGCTCTTCCCGCCTCCAGTCATGTGACTTCAAGTAGTCACATGTGCAAAACCAAATCATAATAAATAAGTCATATGACCCCAATTGGTCACATGGATGAAAACCATGACCTCATACCGAGGTCATGTGCGAAACACAAATCATATGTACTAGGCATATCTGCAAAGTATTCTTGTAAGGCAGACTCGCCAGGCACATGTCCTATGATTAATAATCAAGTCATGTGTGAAACATAACAAATCATAATATAAACAACTCATATGACTAATATGGTTATATATATGAAACTGTAACGATCCCTCCTTGGATAGTTAGTTCTTGGCGACGGGGAATGATACTTCTCTTCTTCTTCTGTTTCTTTCCTTAGTCTTATGATAGCACTAGGCCTCTACCTTCGTTACCAATAGTACAAGACCTTTGTCTTCTATCGGGAACACCTATCTTAAGCTTTTTCTAACTCTTCTTCGTGAAGAACTTTCCTTGGCGTAATGATAACGTTGCAATAAAGATAAAGATCGTAAAGGTATTTTATATTTGTTAAAGTAATAAGTAGGAAAAGTACTTAGAACAAAGTGTGAAGAACCTATCCTCCTCGGCTACATCAACCTCCTTATATAGTGTTCTTCCTGCCTATAGTCATGTGACCAAAAGTGGTCACATGTGCAAAACCAAATCATAACAAACTAATCATGTGACCAAAGTAGTTACAAGTTCAAAACCTATGACCTCGTAGCGAGGTCATGTGCAAAATGTTAGGAATACCGAGATCCGATACCTAGGAACCACCCTAGGCAGGGTAACCTCTCCCGAAATCGAAATCTCAGGTCTCCAACACCCCCCTCCGGCCCCCTGACGGGGCCCGCGCGTCATCATACATATTGATCTAAGTTGCGTCCTGTGAGTATTATACCACAGAATCGAAGGTGTTAAAATAACACCGTATACGTCGCCGCCGTCCGCCCGACCGGATCCTGTTCGCAGGATATATAAGAGGGGACCTTCGGCTAGGTCTGGGAAGTATAACAGAGTGAATCCGTCAACTACCCAGAAAGTTACTAGGCTTCAAGAACAAGATATCTGTGGCATAGGCCGCAAGTAACGGGACGTTTTTGCGCAAAGAGATGATGATAAATAGTAAAGGATCTTAATGAAAGACCAATACATTCACATCCACCCTACGATAACCAGAAGAGTCTGGAACTCCTGAGAATACTACCATAGAACCCAATGGAGTTCGAGGAGTGTTACAACTAGGTTCCGGTACATATTGCAACCGTGGGGGTGACTCCCAAACCGGTGATAGTAACCAGAATCCTATTACCCACGGCAACCAAGGGTTACCGACCGAGGGATTATCTACCAATCCTATGGAAAGGCTTCCTGCGAGTAAGTAGGAAGTCCTCTAGAAAAGTTCTATTGGTTGGGTATGGAGTTATGAAGAGTTGAAGTTAGATGACCTAGAAAGTCGGTAACAACAACTATCTTCGCAGATGCAACCCGCAGACAAAACTGATCATTTCGTCAACAAGGGAGACGATTGGAGCCAACACAGTTCGACTTGAGAATTGGGCCATTTGTCTAAAAAGACTCTCACCATCGGATAATTACTATTGGAAACAGCATGATTTCCAAATAGTCATATAATAATTATCAAAGAGGGTGTGATGATTTTCAGGGTCTCCAGGTGTTCGCACCTTGGAAGAAAACCCGACGTTGCGAGTTATATTGGAAAAAAGTACATGGTTGTATGTTAGTTAGATGTAGTCCGCGAACACTCAGACGCGGAATATAAATATCGAAGTGCCTCCCAAGCTTTAGACATCATCAAGCAATGGAGAAGAGACCTTAACAATATAATATTGTTCTTACGATTTTACTTTACTTTACCTTACTTTACTTCGCTCTTAGTAGTCATAAACGAAACGCGTGAAGTCCGAGCCTTCCTAGACAATCTCCGTCTATAAAAATGAATCTCAATTGACCTAGACAACTCTGAAGTCTATCAGGTTGTCTCCGCCTAACACAAAAACTCATAAACAAATCATGACACAATAAATAAATCATATGACTCAATTGAGTCATATGCATGAAACTCATGACATCATAACAAGGTCATGTGCAAAACATAAATCATACTCGCAAGGAATCCTCATCAGGTGCACATCCCATGACTCATATTCGAGTCATGTAAGAAATATAACAAATCATAATATACTAAATCATATGACCCAAATTGGTCATATGTGCAAAACAATAACATATATATAACTCATAATCATGAGTCATGTGAAAACCTTTTCCATGCTAAGCCATATTTGTGACATTAGCTCCTCTCCCCCTAAACCTGAGTCCTATCAGACCTTATCACCAAGTTTAAATAGTTCCCGTCCTGCCGAACGCAGGGACCTCGGAAACCTACTGAGCCTGTTGTCAGCTTCCCGCCATGTTACCCCCACCATTTCCAAGTTGAGGTTTGCCATCTCGATCGTGCACCACTGGGCATCATTCAGCTGCCTCAACTCTACAATCATTTTATTGTTTGCCGAAATTGTGGTCTCGGCTTGGCCTTGTTGTTCTTGGAGTCCTCGGATTTGCAATTGCAGGGTTCTGGTATCTAGTTCTGTTTCCATAGATGAATTTTAGGCTCCCCCCTCCCTGGGCCTCATCCTCGAGGCCCTAGCCCTCTGCCATATCGTGGTATCCTTTCCTTCTCACTCTTTCTTTGTTCCATCCTTCTACGGGTAGTATCCTACCGTGATTTTCTTCATCCTGTGCATCTTGCACTTGTTATTGAAGTACTGTTTCCAGTGCTTTAGGGCATAGTCTGGGTGCAGACCATACTTTTTGTATTATCTCAGGAACTACCCCAAGCCTTCCTTGTCCTCTTAGTGTATGGCACATCCATCATCGTAGCATACCGTCCATCACATGGTGTTATGCTGTGCTTGTTTTTCTCTTTCCATGAGTTCTTCATTGGTTGGCCCCATGAATGAGTATTCGGGGCTGGTTTTTAGTGGTTTGGTAGGGTCTATCGCCCCAGCCCTCCTGTAGTTGCACTGGCACGGGAGCTTTTCCCTCGCCGTCATCTTGGTTGAATGTGATCGTCACCTGGGCCGGACTTGACTGGGTATCGCTGGTGGAAGGTTGAGATCGTATCTTGTACGTGTTCGAAGTTGTATACGAAGTATCAAGTTTTATCGTGTTCTGGTAAGTAATCTGTCCACTTGGCTTGGTATTGTAGATTTCTGTAGAAGAAGTGAGAATCAACTATCTCGTCGAGTTCGTATTCTGGTTGTCTGTTGAGTTCAAGCGGAGGAGGAGGAATAATTGTTTATAAGGAAAACTTATTGTCATTGTGTAATTCAAGGAGTGAGATGTGGAATGTGTTGTGTATTCACATTGAGGGTGGAAGGTCTTGTTTATAAGCTCGGCTGCCCACTCTTTCCTGTATCTTGAATGGCCCGATTTTCTTGTAGTCTAATTTCTTTGATGGTCGCGTTGTATGGATATTGTGAGGTATTAGCAATACCATATCTCCCAGTTGTATGTTTGGATCCAGTCTTTGGTGTTTATCGTATTGTTCTTTTTGCCATTGTTGTACTTGACTCATTTGGTATTGTAATGTCTCATGTAGTTTTCCCATGTCTGTCTTATCTGGTATTATACCATTAATCGTATGATATGTGACCTGACTTTGTAGAGGTCGTCTGTAATTCGCAAAGAAGGGTGTCGTGCTAATTGTTTCTTGTTTTCCATTGTTGTATGTGAATTCGGCCCTTGCCAATGGTTTGTACCAATCATCTTGTTGGTAATTAACATAGGCCCGTAACTATTGTTCGAGTATTGCATTTACCCATTCCATTTGTCCATCCGTTTATGGGTGGAATACTGTGCTCGGCCCGTTTTGTATCCCCATTTCTCCTATTACTTTTTTCCACAGACCTGATGTGAACAATGTTCCTTGGTCGGTAATGATATTCTTTGGGAGGCCGTGAAGTCGGAAGACTTCTAGAAAGAATGTTTGTATAAAATCCCTCGTGTCCATATCTTCTCTGACCGGAATGAAATGACTCATTTTAGTCAGATGATCCACCACGACCAGGATGCTATTGCATATCTCCAATAATGGCAAGTCCGCGATGAAATCCATAGTGATCGTTACATGTGATACTGCTGTACTTGACGAGGTGACGAAGACGTGTTTCG
>NW_003298877.1:130755-132830 GCF_000151645.1 Tuber melanosporum | reverse complement strand
TTCTCTTTCATTTGCCTTCTTGAATTCCCTTTTCTTCTGTTGATGTAAATTGGATAACCTCCATTGGCCTGGAAGTAGGTTTTTGGTAATAACATTTGTGTTTTTTGTTTGATCCTTTCATCTTTTTTTGTTTGTGGATTATTGCTTGCAATCCTTGTGAAAGCATCTGGCTACCCGCTCTCTTTGCCTGATCAGTATTCAATTTTGAAGTTGTATTTGCTGAGGTGTTCCATCTACCTTATCTGACTGTCATTCAATTCCTTGGTAGTCATAAAAGGGACCAGATTCTTGTGGTCGGTTAGAATTTGGACTGGATAGTCGTTATTCAGAATGTATCTTCTCTATTCCTTTAATGCTTGAACTATTGCTAACAGTTCTTTGTTTGCAATATCGTAGTTGCACTCTACAGGGGTCACTGCCTTGGATCGATAAGACACTGGCCTCCATTTTCCGTCTTTGCATTGTTGCGATAGTTTGCCTGAACACACATATTTCGAGACATCCGTTTCAATCATTGTTCTTCTGTTTGGATTGAAGTGTACCAGTATTGGTGCTGATGTCAGATGCGTCATGATGGCATCATATGCTTTTTGTTCTGTTTCTCCCCATTATCATTTCTTGTCTTTCTTGGTTAGGTTATAGAGTGGTTTTACAAGTCTGCTAAACCATTCTATGAACCTTCGATAAAAGTTGCAAAATCCTATCGGGCTTTGAACATCTGTTTTGTTGTTTGGTTTGGCTCAATCCCATATTGCTGCTGTTTTGACTGGGTCAACCTTGACCCCGCTCCGATTGATAAGACATCCGAGGTATTCGGTTTCTTCTTTATGGAATTCGCATTTCGTTGGTTTGATCTTCATTCCTGATCCTTAGATTGTCGCCATATTATTGCGGACATCCTTCTGATATTGTTGCATGTTTTTCATGTAGATGAGTACATCATCTAAGTATACGATGCAACATATGTCGAGATACTTATTGAGTACCTGGTTGATCGATCTTTGGAATGAAGCTGGTGTATTGGTTAGTCCAAAAGGCATAACCAAGTATTCAAACATCCCGTATCTTGAGGTGAATGTAGTATTCCATTTGTCTGCCACTTTGATGCGTATATTGTGGTATGTGTCCTTGATGTCCAGTTTGGTGAAGCATTTTACTGACAGTAGTCTATCCAGTGCCTCTCTGATTAAGGGTGGTGGATATCAATCTTTTTTGGTAACCAAATTGAGAGCTCTATAGTCTACACAGAGTCTCATTTTTCCATCTTTCTTTTTGACAAATAGTATTGGAAATCCTCCTGATGCAATGGAGTCTCTGATCCATCCTTACTTTAAGTTTTACTTGATGTACTTTCTAAGTTCTTCGAGCTCCACTTCTCCTAGTAGGTATAACTTCTTGTAGGGAATCTCATTTGTTTTTCCTGTTTTCTCGTCTTTGTCTAGCTGAATTTCGTGGTCAATTCCTGGTCTTCAGGGTGGTAGCCCCATAGCTTCCTCTTCTTAGAATAGATTTGTGAACTGATGATATTCTTTTGAAATCAATTCTTTCTATTCTTTTTTGCTTTAGTATTTCTTGTCTTGGATTGCTAGTTTCGTGCTGATGTCAATTTTTGCTAGGACCGCTTTTTTGTCTTCGTATGTTCATTTGAGAATTCCTGTCGTATCTCCACTTCGATAGTACCGTCCGAAGGCTTATGCTGTGATCTCCTTGATCTTAATTCTTTTTATTGTATTAGGCTGGTTTTGATCTGTGTTTCTAAATCTCTTGACTCCCCTTGTGGTTTCTTCCAGTTGATCTATTTCGTGTAGATCCTCTTTGTTGATTTTTTCAATAATCAAGTGTGCGATTCGATCGCCTTTCTGGACTTCATAGTCCTCTTGAGCCAGGTTGGCCAAAACCACTTTGATTTCACCTGTATAGTCAGTGTCAATCACACTTGCCATAGTCATGAGTCGATGTGTGACTACTAGACCACTTCGGGATACTATCTGCCTATAGGTACCTTCTGGTAGTCTGATAGCTATTCCTGTTACTATCATTACCTGCCCATTGGCAGGTATCCTGATTCCTTCATG
>NW_003298877.1:61355-130516 GCF_000151645.1 Tuber melanosporum | reverse complement strand
GACACTCTTAGCCAAGCGCCTCGGGGGTAGGGGTGATATGAACCTGCAAGGTTGCCGTTTCTCTATGGCTGTCAATGTCCATAGATACTCCCACCGTATGGGTTATAGGGCCCATGGCGCTTGGCTTTCCATCCACTAGGTAGACTAGTCTCGCTTTCTTCACTTTCTTGGTATGGAGGCTGTATTTGTCGCAGATTTCCTTGTCGATAAAATCTTCAGTCACTCCCGAGTCGCGCATTGCATATATCGTTGTTTCTTCATATTTTTCATTGTCTATCTTTGTTTTGATCATCACATGATCTCCGTCATCTTCTCCTCTTTGCGTGTGTAGTACTGTATAGTAGTTTGCTAATTTGATGAGTTTTCCTGGTCCACATCTTGGGTCTCCCAAACTACTATGTACTGAGGACCCTTGTCATTTTCCACCGGTGAATCTTCAGCGATCATTTCGTGAATGTTGCTCCTCTTGTGAGTTTGGAAGTGATTGTTTCCAGCAACCCTGGTCCCTTGGTATCCCCTGTCTGGTCGGCTTCTGCATTCTCATATCCAATGTCCTGCTTTTCTGCACCTCAAGCAGAGTTTTCCATTCATTCTTCTAGCGTATTCTTCCTTCGACAGGTTTAGAGCAGGTCCTGCCCTTGATTTGTCCAACTCCATTGGTTCTCCTGATGGTAATGCTCTGCCTTCACCTAGAGTTGTCTGTGGTTTGAAGGTTCATCCACATTTCTGGATAATTGGGCTACCCTGTATACTTTAGTATGTTCCAAGTTGTTTCGAACCATGTTTAGTTTGCTTTCCTTATAGATCATCCATCTTGCAAATCGTTCTGCTATTGTGTAGCGCGAGTCTGAGATTCCTATACTTCTCGGAGTCTCTCACTGCAGTTTCTTAAGAGGATGATGTAGAGAGTAGCATCATCAAACTCTATCTCGTATTCCAATAGTCAGCATTTGTTCCAGTAAGCCGAGAAGATCTGTTTTCCTTGTTCAAGTTTCTCCAGCTTTCGTCTTACTGTCTCCTTAGCGTTGGGATTCCCGAATAGATCGAAGAGTGTCGCTTGGAATTCCTTGTATGTGACCCATTCCCTCTGCATTCTTCCATCTTGGAAGAGCACAATCCATTGTCCCGCGAGTTCCTTTAGTAGAGATTCCACATAGGGAATCTTGATCTTATTGTGGTGTTCTCCCTATCCCTTGATGGCAAAATACCCTTCGTATTGTGCCAGGAATATTCGTAGCTTATCTTTGGCTCCTTTGTACGTGTCACTTTTTTTCGCTTTTGGTCGTTGGATTTTCCCTTGTCCTGTATTTCGTATTGCTGCCAGAAATACCTGAAACTGATTCTCAGTCATTCCAAGTATGCTAGTGCCTGGTGCTGTAGCGGTCGGGGCCAATGGCACAGGTACTGCTGATTGTAACATTCTCTCAGGTTGTGGGGTTCCTGCAGGAGAGCTATCGACTGATAATCTCTTCTCTGGGGTTACTGGGCTTGCTGCCCTTGAGGGTTCTGCTGAAACATAATCTAGGGCGTTGCTAAATCCTCTTAAGTTAAGGTTTTGATTGTCAATGTCAATATCTCCTTTCCTATCTGGATTGAAGGATGCCGTCATGTATCATTTGGCATCGCACTAGGTGACGCTTTGTAATGTAAGGATACCTCCTTGGATTGTTAGTTCTTGGTGATGGGGAACGATACTACTCTTCATCTTCTGTTTCTTTCCTAAGTCTTATAATCGCACTAGGCCTCTGCCTACGTTACCGATAGTACAAGACCTTTGTCTTCTATCAGGAATGCCTATCGTAAGCTTTTTCTAACTTTTCTTAGTGAAGAACTTTTCTTGGCGTAACAATAACATTGCAATAAAGATAAAGATCGTAAAGGTATTTTATATTTGTTAAAGTAATAAGTAGGAAAAGTACTTAGAACAAAGTGTGAAGAACCTATCCTTCATGGCCGCATCAACCTCCTTATATAGTGTTCTTCCTGCCCATAGTCATGTGACCAAAAGTGGTCACATGTGCAAAACCAAATCATAACAAACTAATCATGTAACCAAAGTGGTCATACGTTCAAAACCCATGACCTCATAGCAAGGTTATGTGTGAAAACTCATAATCCAATCATAACACAATAAACAAATCATATGACTCGATTAAGTCATATGCATGAAACTCATGACATCATAACAAGGTCATGTGCAAAACATAAATCATACTCGCACGGAATCCTTGTCAGGCGCACATCCCATAACTCATATTCGAGTCATGTGGGAAACATAACAAATCATAACATGCTAAATCATATAACTTAAATTGGTCATATGCGCAAAACAATAACATACCTATGACTTATAAGTATGAGTCATGTGAAAACCTTTTCCGTGCTGAGCCATATTCGTGACAGAAACAATAACATACCTATGACTCATAATCATAAGTCATGTAAAGACCTTTTCTATGTTAAGCCACATTTGTGACAGACACAGCCATCTCTGCTGATCCAGTTATATAAAGTTACCAGTTCGCAATTCGTAGTACTACCAAGCTATGATTAATGATTAGTATCAAGTGTTACAATCTACTGATTTCTTCTGACACCAATTTGAAATCCAGTTTCATCGAAGTTATATTGATTGCCTTCATAGATTCTGTTCTCTGCACATACCTATTTGTATTACTTGAACTAATTTGCAATAATATTAAGATCATGTACATTTTTATGGTCTTCCTCTATTGTCTTTTATTCATGAATATGAAACTCTAGATGTCTTTCCAGAAAGTACTTACTCCAGGCTTCACTGATTGTTGGCAGGGGGTTTGTGTTCATGATACTAGGCTGATTTCTTCTAAGAATATTGTTTGTATATCCAGTAATTATAAGAAGATGAGCAGACATTCCAATTGTATCAAGATATTTTAAATACTAACAGATGGCATGCTCAGCCATTTCTGAGAGCTTTCTATTAACTGCTGGCCACTGTGCTCTCATTTGACAGCCTTTCACTCGTGCACGCAGGCACTACTCAGGAACACTAAATTCCTGCACAATAGCAGCTATATTTGGTTTCTTGCATTCTGATGCTTTCAAATATGCTTCCTCAACACTAGCTTCTATTTCATTATATTTTTCAGACATTTCTGTTTATTTTTTTTTGGTGGGGTAGAGGGGGGTTTGTAGGTAGGTGGATAGTACAATCTGTCGTTGAGCTGAATCTGTCGTTGAGCAGTCGGTCACTCTCTGGAAGAGAGTGCCCAAGTTGCGAAAGCAACGGTGGGTTGTGGTGGAGCCTCAACCTTGGCACGGTTAGTAATATCCAGATTGGGACTTCCTATGGTGGTAATCACTGCAAGTACCATCAGTATGGAAGTCAATTGCGAAGGAGGGAAAACCGCCTCTAACGCGCATGGGGGCACGGCACCCGGGGTAAAAGTCAAGTTGAATGCTACTACCGGTGGTACTCGAGTACGATACTGTTGAGGAGAGAATTCTTCGGAATACAGCCGGTTTTGCCATCATGAACTCTCTTTGGTGAAAATAAACACAGGTGATTGTTATATTATTTGGGATTTTTCACTCACGGAAGGCCCTTCCGTGTATTGGCCTACTCTCGCTTAAAAATGGTATGTTTTGGGAGTCAAGAATCTCAAGAGGGTTGCTAAAGAATTCAGGATTCCAGAGAAAAATTCAGAAAGTATCGGCAGACATCCGATTTAAATTTATTGAATTGTTCAAGGAATAGAGGGATGGGGAAAACTTTGGACGAGTACGGTAAGTTAGAACATTCTGTTGGTTGCAATTTAAATGATTTTGCCAAGGATGGTATTATGAAGCTATCATCCCCGCCCTGTTGAAAGATTCTCGCCAAAAAAGTACTAGTATTTCTATTTGTGCTGCCTTAATACCGAAATATTCGCTCGTCTTGGTATTTGATAGGTTCGATAGCAACTCTCAAGCCTCAGGCATTTTTTGAGTGCAGATTTCGGCAACGAAGCGAGAGGCTCTAACGTGGCAGGTGGCCCCCTGACAACGACCTCCACGGCCCACTCCGTTAGCTCCCTTTTCCAATTCTAGCCCCCCTCCATCACAAAAACCACAACTCCCCGTCCCCCATCACCAATTCCGCCTATCTTCTTAGCCGTCCAGCTGTTCGATTCCTCCCAATTGCCCTTGCCACGATGTTTTGCAACTGGGCGGCCGTTGCGGCAACATCGATCCGAGGCCGAGACAGATCTCCATCCAGTGGCCCTGAGATAAAGCCGCCCGTACCGTTTACTGGACCGAAAATATTCCCCCGCTACTCTCCCCCTCAAACCTCAGGTTCAAGTTTCACTGCTCCACCCCAGGAACGCTCCTTCTATACCTTCTTTGGAAGGATCAAGAAGGCTACCGAGGTCACACCCGAGCACCTTAACGCTCTCGGGGTTTTGGTGGAATACGATGTTCCGGTTGAGAAGCTTCTACCCAGCGGTGGAGCCAGCTTTATCCCGGTCGATGATGACAAGATATTTTCCGAGAGAAGGAGGGAATTGCTTATCCCAAACGATGACGCAGTGGAGGCTCTTGCAAGACGGAGGAAGGATGTCAAGCTAGGTCACATGTATAGGTTTTATCAAGGGGTCGACATGGTTAAAACATACTATCCCACTGAACCCCCTTCCGATCCCCTAACACCGATGTCATCAGGCGACGAGGCCGGCAAGAACGGTAAGAGGAAAGCGGAAGAAGTGGTGGAAGGCGGGGTAGAAAAGAAGGGCAAACCGGAGGGGCCATCTGCTACCGCTCCCACTCCTCTAAGCGATCTCCCGGAAATAAACGAGGAAGAGGATGGTCGGAAATTTTCCATGCCCGAGAAATTCCGGGAAGAGCTTGTGAAAAACTTTATTGAGCCCATCTGCTGGGGGTACGGAGTGCGGATCTAGTATTACACCCTCTTGATCGTAATATGAAATTCGAATAATCGGGATACGCTTACTAAGTACCTGGAGAAGTCAAAGCCCACCCCGAGCACCCCCGAGAGTCGCACTCCAGAGGTCCCGATTTCTCGTGCACATGACCAACTACATTTATCTTACCCCCGCCCTCCCTGCCGAGGCTCGCTCCGGCCTTGTGGAAGGCCCCGTCATGGGCGTGCAGGTTCGGCACGAATTCGAATTTTTGAAGAAACAGTCGGACGATAGCATGGATGTTGACGGCGAGGAAGAAGTCGGGGACGTAGTCGGCATTACCCGCGAGGTGGCTGCCGCCCTCAGTATTGCACAGGATAGGAGGAAAGGACCGAGAGAAGGCAGACCAGAGGGCAAGACAGAAAAGAAGATCCGGTTTAGAGCTGTCGGGAAGGATGATAAATGGAGGGATGATGTATACCCCCCGGTTGCCTCTCTTCGCCAGTGAGCTCAATTGATAATATAGATATTCCTCCTTACCTCCCTCCACCACCACATCTCCATAACCCACATCTCCGTAACCCAGCCGTATCTGCGCTTCCTTGAAACTGGCCAGATGCCCAACCTAAACCACGAGTACTTCCAAACGGAGGAGGGAAACGATTGGGATAAGCTCAAGGTTCAAAAAACAAGGTTCTGGGATTTGTTGGATCCGGAGGAGCGGACTGAAGCTGGAAGGAGCTTTTCAGGAGTTTTGGCATGGTTGTCGAGGAATGAGCCCAAGAGGTAGGTTTTTAATTGCTTGTCAGCTAGGTTAGTGAGCCCATACCCGCGCTTATTATTTCATGCATGTTTGGTTGGTGCGTTGATTTGGCTAGGAGACAGGAGGATGTATGCACTATACCGATTTTGGATGGGCTTGAAGATATGGGAATTTGGGCGATGATCTTTGTAGTATGATGTCTTGCTTGATTGATTTATGTCAAAATGGGGAAACGGAGAAAAATTAGTGGGGAGCATTTGAACGCGGCATATTTTATTAAGCTGGAACTGAAATCATTCGATCATAGGATTTCATGAGAAATCACTCGTTTTCTGATTTCTGAATTTCATCCGGACACATAATATTATCTGCCTTGGCTTGGGCCTTAGTGTGACCGGGTGACGTGATTAAAGAGTGGAAGCCCACCGCATGCTAATATTCTCTTCATACTACCGGTACCAGAGCGAGTGGGAAGTACGATCGTACCTTTGGGATCGGCAAGGCAAACCAAAAAGAAGGTATGATATTTGAATAAGTAATTTTCGGGTGTCCGACAAAAAAAATTTTTTTTGCGTGATTTTAGTTCAATTATTGAAGTATCGCACTTGCAGATGCTAAACTCGTGATGATCTTGGACTTAAAATATTTTTGATGTGGCGTCCGATAAGGAAAGTGTCATAGGTACAGTACGAGTACACTATAACATGTTCTTGTCTTAAGTCATTACTCGTATCGTACGGTAAATACTTGTACCAACACAGTACTCGTACGAGTGCCGTACCCGAGTACAACTTCTGATGCTGTAGCAATTTCTGTACTTCTGTGGCTCTAGGAGTGATAGCGGGGGGTGGAAAAGACCTTCCCGGAGGGTGGCTCATGCGTTCATGTGGTGGAGTTAGGGCCTAGCCTTCTGGACGCGGATCGCCGCCTTGGGTTACAGGCTCTGGCTTGCTCGCCCGAGCACAGATGTTAAACCTACAGTACTGTACTGTACAAAGCGGTGGACTATTGGGGTTCTATCTCTTTACTGTGCTGCGCTAATCGTGCGGGGGGGTTACACTCTTCTACTGCGAGTAGACTATTGCTTGTTGCTTCCAGCACTATTTTGGAATAGTGGGGTAGGTTAAGTTAACTGAGCTTAGTACTCTTGAGGCGTGGGGAGGGCTGGGGAGGGGTGTGATATGATAGTAGGTGGGGATGGAATAGAACTTGGTATGTACGTGAGAATAAGTGGGCGGTGTGCGAGTAGGGGCAATAAGGCTAGCAGAATCCTGGATGTATGAAGAGACTAAAAAATAGTGAAGGTAGCAAAGGTGTTTGACATATCTCCCCTTGTATTTGGTCCCCAAGTTGTCCCCTAACAGTGTGGGATATTGCCGGATTCAATACGCACAGAATGCCGGGAACAATGGACCCGGATACCGTACTGTGATATTGGTTAGTCACTCTATCACTATGCCCTGAGAGCCTACCTAACCAGCTCGGGGAGGGGGGTGGATGGATATCATGAAGAGGGTAGTTCAAGTCTCCCTAGAAACCTTGAGCCTACCGGTACTGCACGGAATGGCATCTCTGCGGGGTCATGGGGTGGATTTAGTTTTGAGGAGTGGAGGTCTGGCCCGGCAGTTCCCCACTTTATCCTTAGTAATGCCAGATTTTTTCTTTTTACTTTCCACATTGTCGAATAGGTGCTTTATTTTTCTTACGGAGAGCTCTGGCAACTGGTAGACATGTGTCGGAGTATCATCATTTCGTTTCTATCATGGATGAGCGCTTGTGTTAGGAATTGGTAAGCAGCATGTCATACAATTTTACAGTCAGTGGCGTCGCACTAATTCTCCTAGCTTTATGGTATACAGTATTGGGGTAAATGCATTATTATTTTAGTATGTAACGCCTTCAAATTTTATTAACATTGAGTCGTTGGAGTGAAGCAAGAAATAAGAGAACAATAGTCGACAGTTTGAGCAAAGGCTTCCCACCTGGAGTATTTTTACTTGGGAATGCACGCTGGGTCATAGACCTCAACCATGAGGGAGGAGACAAGGGGGCCGGGGGTCTGTGAATCTGGTTGGAATCGTTTTTGATAGATATCGTAGTCATTTCCTTGTTCGAGGGGAATACTGTAAAATCCGTTGCTTCCACTATGCAATCCCCTACCTCATTCAGCGGATGAGATATCCTATGATTGTGGTTTGACCTCTGGCGGTATGGCGGGTAACAGTAAACCCCAAATCTCTTTTCGCCCTTCCTGACTGCTTGTTGCGAGGTACGATACTACTGCAAACTCGTCACTTCTAAGCCATAGCGGTGAAATCACCGTGTACCGCTCCCCGCCACCCACTGTCCTCGGGGTATGATACCTGACGCAAGACTCGGTTCTGTACTAACTCAGGGCGTAGGTAATACCACGGTCTCGACTCATTC
The DNA here is from genome assembly GCF_000151645.1 of Tuber melanosporum. Taxonomy (NCBI): domain Eukaryota; kingdom Fungi; phylum Ascomycota; class Pezizomycetes; order Pezizales; family Tuberaceae; genus Tuber; species Tuber melanosporum. The sequence goes on along the minus strand of NW_003298877.1, from coordinate 122,443 downwards.
ACAGAGATGATCGAGGAGCAAACGGAGCAAGCGCTGTCGGGCAGCGCTGGCCAGTATGTAGCGTTTTTTTGCTTGTTACGCAAAAACAGCTTGCCGATATCGACCGGATTCGCGACACCCAACACAAAGGACCCTGGTTCATGTAACTCAACCGTGAAAAAACATTGGTGGTTGAAATCATGCTCGACTCGACCCACGATATCGCCAATATGACGTTTGCCAAAATGATCTTGAGGAAGTCAATTCGGATGGGCTTTGATGATGAGTTGACCGGCATGGGCAGCACGACCTTAGCTGCTGCGAGTGGATGAAAGGTGGAGGATTTCGCCTTCAAGCCGCGGCAGTTTCGCCCTTACAAACACTCTTGGTCAACTCTCGTCATCTAGTGTGGAGCTTCCCAATCACTCCAGCTCCTTGTGTAATTCTCGTTGGCGGTTGGCGAACTCTGGCGGAGAGGTGAGAATCGTCATACCCATTTCTGCGTCCACGGCGAACCTGCACGTATGATACTCGGGTAATTGGATCGTGTGCTATGATTGGGCTTTCTTACCCTGGGGTCAAGATTTCTTTTCTTTTCTTCTGTCTCGGGAGGTGGCAGGTGGGGTGTGGCTGTGGCGTTTTTTGCCTCCTTTCCATAGAAGGGAATTTTGGACTACATGCAACCCAGAGGATCCGATTATTAGAGGGATTTCGGAATGCGGTCGGGGGTCGCTATCCCTGACAACGGTGTTTACTGTTGCGACGGGCGAACTTGAAAAATGGGGTTATCAAGTGATGTTTGTGTTTGCTTGATATTGTTCACCTCACCAAGAGAATCCGCCATCTCCTAAGCTTAACTAACTGAACTCTAAGCGCACTGTACTCATACATTCCGTCGCCGATTTCTTACTCCGAAGTCCCTCTGCGAGTGCTCGGGTTGCTACTCCGGCCACCCGAAAGCCAAAACAAGAGCTCCATTTCTAAGGAAGAAAACCCCGCAAAACCCTCATCTTTGCCGCCGGGGGAAATATATCAAAAACGAGGCCTCGCTGGAGTCTATTTTTGGTAATTTTCCTATGATTTGTATGATTTTTTGGGTGTATTATGAATGTATTGAGAGTTTCAGGTAGTGACTATTTCTGTTGCGGCCCTACTGCCTCATGTGTGTGCGCAGGGGGGCTATAGTGTAGAGACTTCACTCCGGTCATGGCCTATCATGGTATAAACCATCGCTTAATATTTTACCGTGGAGGCCTGAAAATAGCGTCTTGGATGGCTTTTCAGGGAGTTTTGAGATGCCTTCCTCAAGCCTCTTAGGAAGATGCCACTTTTTCGAAAGGGCTGTAAGCACCTCATACCTGTTGCATAGATGCCGCCCACGACCCACCCGCTGGCTATCAGATCGTGTATCACTAGGGCTTAAGAGCAGTTTATCTACTCACGTACTCGCAATACCAACTATAGGCCCAAGAGAGAGAAAAAGAAGGAAGAAGGGGCGGTTTCATGGATTCGTAAATATTTTATTGCGAGTGAAGTCCTTGCAACCTGGTCTGTTTGTCAATTTAGGAGTGGGTATTGGAAAACTATCTCTCGGCCTGCTGCGCTCAGGTGTGCAAAATAGAATTCTGGTGTGGGGTTTTGGGCCACTCTCCGCCGAGCTAGCAATTGCCTCCAGTATGGTAATGGGTATCATGAATCAATTCTTCACTTGATATCATACTGACTTATGGAATACAAAACCTTGGTGTGGGGATGAAAGCACACTCCTGGGTGCCGGGTGCCGGTGGCCAAGGTGAGAGCGGGGGTAATGTACAGTACATTACCCGTTCAATTGATATGTCATATTCGCCTATCCAGGTAAGGTGCTTTAGCGAGGAAACAATTGAAATGCCACAGATGATAGGTGTCAACTGCAGAATGCCTGGAACGAAGAAGCGAGTTTAGGCGTAAGAAGAGAGATATATCTCGCTCATGAATTAGTGTGAGGGAACTATTCTAATTGGTCTGAATTTGGTCAACTACAGGACAATGGACTCCATGGTTAGAGGAGGCGGCCAGTTACGGGCGCCCCTGGCCTGGCCTGGCGGACTGGTCCGGGCGAATTGAAGGACAAGAATGCTGGCTTGTCGGGGGTCGTGGATGCTGCTCGACATCCCCAGAACCTGTTTGACATTCACGGAACCTTCTCGATATGCTCTGAACATTCTTAGCATGCCCAACACGCTCGGGACCCGCTCGGGTTATTTGTTTCTCATGTTCGCATAGAGGTTTGGGAGGCGCGCTTTGGATTAGCGCATCTGTTGAAGGAAAGCATGTATCCGCTGGTAGCAGTACGGAAGCGTCAAAGGGACGGAACGGTGACTGTCCGGAGGCGGCGGACAGTGGGAGTCTTTATAAAATCTTTATTTGTTAGCATGGGAGTGCGTGCAAGGGAGGGAGATTTGTGTGGATGTGAACGGGTAGGTGTGGTGATCGGTTGGAGGGTTGAATGAGAACGAGCGAACTTCCCTACCCCCAAATTCGTGTGTTTGTGATTGGGGTTCCTGTTGAGATCCTAATCGTCGTTTCGTATCATTATCGTTTCGTTGTTTAACCGGTTCACTACAATGCCGTTTTACTGCTTTGTCCTGGCCATTTGGGTGGCTAAGGCCCGTTGGACGGCAGGTACCCATAGACCAACCTACTCGAGTAGGGGTGTGAATCCAGAATTAGCAGAGGGGTATCGTAAAACCGCCCTAGAAGAAAAGTAAAAGTATCTACCGGTATTGATAGTGATTTATTCCACCCAGAAACTTGTATGTTACTACGGAGTATTCAGGGTAAGTGTGTGTCTAGCTTCCACCGGTTGGCGGAGGGCCTTTTCGACAGCTCACAGAACGGCGTTTGCTCTAGCCACTGTGACAATAGTTCGACAGACTTGTTTCCTCCATCAAACTGTTGGTATATGTTTCGTCGGGTGGCTGTAGGAAAAGGAGGGAGAAATAGTTGCACGGGTAGTGGCCTCCATCAACAGTCAAAGTTCAACAAACTTATGCTCACATCCCAAGTGCATTGAAATAAAGTAGAAACGGAGGTAAAGCTTCTAATCCGGTTTAAAATAATCCTTGTCCTGACCAGGGAGGGCTAAGCAAATGTGTTTGCTGCGAACTGAAAACAGATCTTAGAGACAGCGCTCCTTTCAACCTATCATACCTGCGGTAGAGGAATTTCACCAGTTCATGAGGTATTCGGTTGTAATGCGGTCCCTTTACCAAAGTGCTCTCTGAAATCCTAATCCACGATACTAGGTTGTGATGCCTTTAAGGATATGACCATCTAAGGAACCAACTAAAGATTCAAATGCAATAACCCATATACTTTGAGGTCAAACTCCCCGCGACCCACTAAGCTGGACCTGCCTTATTCCATTCAGACAAAGGTATAGTGCTCGGATTTCATGATCTCGCGGGTCCTATGCGTAGTGCCTTTGCAGCATAAGTTATACGGCAGAGCAGATAGTGTTCGAAAACATCAAAGAATTGAGAGCAGTCGTTGAACTGTGATTGTGACCCACCCCCCCCCCACCAAGAGTTTCTCCCTAGTTGCCGCGAGATATAATAAATGCGCCTGACTTGTAAGCGAATTCCGCGCTAACAAATAATATGATTATCCCTTCGTCTGTGTTTGTCACTTCTCAGTTCCCCAGAATATTCGGGGATTAGAATAGTCCAAGTGTGGCAATTGTGTAGATCTTTTCTACTGGTCAGGTCACAGCAAGAGCTCCCCGGCAATGCCACCTTTGGTATGATAACGTTCTCAGATTTACCTAGGTCTTTGACCACTCTAAAAACCTCTAAGCCTGCGCACAGATCAGGGGATACAATGCATAGCACGTGAGCGCGCGCTTGTCCACTTTGTGGCGCAGAGATAACGATAAAACAACAGGCATAGTATGGCCTTGCCTTGGTCACTTTTTGTGTATAAGTAGGGGGATGTCTCCTACACCGACCTGGAAAGGAGCAAATCCGTCCAATCCCACAACACCACCTGGATATCAGCGCTCGGACATACGAGAACCAAGGCTTACAAACAACAAGGTACGTCTGTCCATTGTTATGTTATCTCACTAGATAGAGGATTGTGGGCTAACTTAGGTGAAACGGCTGTGAGTTTACAGGAAGCTGTTTTCCAGGAGTGGCTTAGCATCATTAACGATGATTTCCCCATGTACCCTACTAGATCTCCTTGCACTTATGTGGGTGAATGTATGCTAATGAATTGTCTGTTTGTAACAGCGCTTATTTCCTCTCCGGCTTATGCAAACCCCTTGTGCGTCATTGCTACTGTCGGCATTTGCACTGCTATAGTCATCTGGCAGACGGACAAAGTCAGGTCGGAGCTTTCGGATGAAATTCAGAATGTCAAGTCGGGGCTTAAGGATGTCAAGTCGGAGCTTTCGGATGAAATTCAGAATGTCAAGTCGGGGCTTAAGGATGTCAAGTCGGAGCTTTCGGATGAAATTCAGAATGTCAAGTCGGGGCTTAAGGATGTCAAGTCGGAGCTTCTGGGTGTCAAAGAGAGGCTTGATGTTGTTGCGTCCAAAGTCCAGCATTTTGAGTTGAAGCTTACAGATTATATTCAGCTTGTCGAGAACCGTGTCGCGAATGTTAGCTCGACGCTTGACAGCAATATCCAGCGTGTCCAAGCGGCCTTGGTGGCTACGGATGGGACGATAGAGGGTGTCGGAGGGGAACAGCAAATAATGAACGAAGGGATGGTGGATGATTCAGAGCCTGTTACATTGGAAAGCGGGGATTCCGCTGATGTTACGGCTTTCCCGAATCCCCAGAATGACTGAGGAGGTCTTTGGTGTTGGTTGGTCATAGACCCACTTCTTGATGAAACTGTTAGCATCGTGTTTAGTTAATGTTATGACGAAGCTTTTTATATTTTTAGTGGAATGGTCTGTAGGGGCATACAGTAGCGACTATCGATGGAGGCTTCTTTTTTTTCCGAGCATGTATTCTTGAGAAAATCATTTATAAAATACAATTTTGTGCCAATTCTGGGCTATTTATTATGCCCAAATTTTTGGCCAAACACCACCCCCCTGGCCCGCTATGTGTGGGCGTGACGGAGTTGCAGGCGCCCTATTGGAGCGGAAAAGGTCAATCCCAACAGGGCGGATGTGAGTAGCCGAACACCGTTCTCATGGGCCGCTATGTATGGGCACGAGAGAATTGTGGGGAGGCTGTTGGAGCGAAAATGTGTCAATCCCGACAGGGAAGATGAAAGTGACCCAACGCCCGTGGGCTGCCGGGAGTAAGTAGCAGAGAATTGTGAAGTTAGAATACTATTAGAGAGCAATAGTGTCAAGCCCGGCAGAGCAAACAAGAGTGGCAGAACACCATTTTCGTGGGTTGCCTAAAACGGGGATGTGGGGTTTCGGAGATGCTATTAGAGAAGAACGGTGTAAGTTATATCCCGACACAGCAGATATGGGTGGGCATAGGCCTTTTTTATGGGCTGCCGAGAATGGGTGTGAGAGGGTTGTGATGAGGCTGTTAGAGCGGAGCGATGCGAATCCCGACATGGCAGATAGCCGGCGCCGAACACCATTGTCACGGGCTGCGGGGAATGGGCACGAGCTAATTGCCAAGATGCTATTGGAAAGGATCGATGTCCATCCCGACGCGGAGGGTGAGGGTGGCCTAACACCATTTTGGTGGGCTACCGTTTATGGGCGTGAGCGAGTTTTGGGCATGTTGCAGGAGCGGCATGGCCTCACTGCTAAACCAGCGTTTGGATGACAATCATCCGAGCCATTACAGGATGAGCCATCCAAGATGCTTGAGTCCTCCCAAAAGAAGAATCTGCCGGTTTTGGTACGCTCTCCGCTGTCTATTAGTAGTCCTCAATCCTATTTTCTGGGCCCACCCTATCCAGAGCTGGATAGGTTGTTGATACTACTGTAACTAAGGGAGGATATTCGTCAAAGCGGGTGACTGATTCATTTCTCATCATCTCCGAACCATTGTTTATAATTTTCTATTTTCTTTTCACATCCTCTTGTTTCCCTCTCCCACAATTCCGTTCCAATACATTTATCTCTCCTTCCAATTAAATAGGCGTTTTTGTTCTCATAAAAGATTAGCTCTACATGCAAGTCTTGACGTGCTCACCAGCTATAACACATAAGCGCGACCACGTTTTGGCCACCGCTCTATCCCCTGGTTCACTGAGACGTGGGCGAAATCTCTCTCATGCATTAGCGCCCAAGCTAGCAGCTTGGCATCCGGGTGATATCAAATGAATATGTGCTCAAATCTACTATAGAGTTCTCATATCTACACAGTCGAGTTTAGTTGGTAAACGCATGGAATTAAGGTCTTATTTGTTTTAAAAAACGCTATTATTGAGGGACAGAGGGGGTGTAATTATGCCATCGGGTAAAGCACAGCTGGTCACTTGCACAGAGAGCGCTTGGTGGTGAGCAGGCCCGACACTCATACTGGGTAAGCTTGGGGCAGGCGCAGCCTTGCTTCTGACCATTCCGAAAGTCATACTGACAGATACAACACTTCCGACGCTTTTCCATCTTCTTAAGGTGATGGTCGGATGAAGGTTGTGATGTAGGCTTTTGCAAGTAGTGATGTTTTGTAAAATAGAGGCGTGGTGTTTTGGATTGATAGCGCATACTTGGCCAATAGTGTATTCTTCTAGCCTTTCTACCCCTATCCTGCGTACTAGGAGTCTGGTCACATAGTTTTTTAAACAATAGACGGCGAAATTCTACTGCTGGCATAGGGCGGGCGAGTGGGTGGGAGAGTATATCTTGATCAGCCAAATCTCCTGCATCTAGCAGTCGGTTAAGCTCCGTATTCTGTGCAAGATTGATCAAAATATGGGCGTTCGTAGTTGTTACGTCTAAGAAAAAATAAAAGAAGGCTAGCCAATTCCGCCGTGTATGCTGGTGTGTTGTAAAGGCTATATTCTAGTCATTAGTGGTGCTGAGATCAGAATTTAATTCTATTTTGCTTACCTGCACGGCGCTGATCTGCTATGTCAACCCCGCCCATATGATGATTATAGTTATCAATTACGGTAGGAATAAAGAAGGCAGCGCGGGCCTGATCTCCAAATACCTTTCGTACTAGGGTAGCATTTGTGCTAGTTGTACAAGGCCGTCGACGCATGCTGCGTGTAACCTCATTCCATGGATAAACCGTAGTAAGCATTCTTACTATATTGTTGTCCATCCATTGGAAGCACAATACCCCATCCACGGAGTAACCATCAATTGAATTCCATTCAGTAAGAGCTTGTTGCTCAAGACCGACTGGGTATTCAATTCTATTAATCCTGGTAGTGCCGCAGGCTCCAATTCTGTTTTCTCTTAATTTTCGAAACAGTGGGATCATAGAAAACCCATTATCCATATAGATAATATGGTGGTATTGCTGGGTATTAAGTGAGCAACATAATTGGACAACAGCAGAACTTGTTGGTGAGAGGTCGGGCAGCTTTATTAGCTCCGCAAAGGACTCAGTTCGGGAGGTAAGCATCCAATCTATTGTATACCCAATACAACACAGAGCAATGACTTTGTACCCTATTGGAATTGGTTTGCTTGGTATGCGAACAGTATGAAAGCTTCTACCAGCAAATGATACTATCATTTCATCAATTGAGAGATGGGTACCAGGCTGAAGCAGCATCTGACTTTTATGTTGCAAATGGCTACTAAGCGGTTCCAGCTTTTTCCACCATTCCCCTCGTGATAAGCCAGTACTGTCTTCTGGCATCGAGATGTGGATAAAGCGCTTTACTTGACAGTAGCAGCGGTAGCTCATAGAGCTGTGAGCGGAAAGAATATGATCAGACCAGTATCTCCTCACCCGACCCAACCGAGAAATACCCATCAGAATTGTGATTCCTAGGAATATGCGCAACTCCTGAACTGAGATCACACACCGCCATTGCTGTTTTGTGGCATTTTTCTCTCGTGCATATGCATTGGTTGCGCAAACAAGTTGCCGAATTATGCGGTCATCCCAAAACAGACCAAAAATCGCTGCTGGTATCAAGCTGGCTCCTCCAGGCACTCTTGACTCGGTAGCATGCTCTGCACCTTCGAGAGGCTTAAAGGCTGCAGGATCATGCAGAATCGGTTCGGTAGCCCCAATCACATTTGTAGCCTTTCTTTGGGTTGCACGCTTTGTCTTTTTTGCCGGAGGTTGAATATTCGAAGGACATGTAGAAAGAGGTTTACGGGATCATTTGGCTGACATTATTGCTAGTATCAAGGAATTAGGCTCAGGCTAATAGTATCTCTACTAGTACTCAAGCTGAAGTTCAGCGGGGAGGAGATGTAGTTTAATGTCATGTGATCGGCTACCTACATTTGGTTAAACTAAGTACGCTAATGCATGAGAGAGATTTCGCCCACGTCTCAGTGAACCAGGGGATAAGCCTGTTGGCGGAAAGGGAAAGGGGAGGAAATCTGAGAACTGTTGATATTGGGAGAAAGAAATTACGTATAATATAACCGATGGTGGAAGTTTCCTCATGTTTCGGGAGTTCTCTCGGTGGTCTCATTTGTTCCGGAGCTGTTGTCGTTCACGGGCGAAGTCCTCCGCCTGTGTTTTCCCTTGCTCGTGACCGGAGTGTGTGGGGGGGTATAGATTTTACGGTTCGCCTACTGTATGTTTTATACATAATTCTGTCTTTGCTATTGGCGTTTGTGTAATCTGAAAAAAAAAAAAAAGTCTATGGCCATGCCTTTCCTACCCTTTCTATCCTGGATAGGTGCTATTGCTATGGTGAATGCAATGGGTTGATGGTTGATGTACTGTACCGGTATCTCTTGGCCAAGGCTGAGGTTATATAAGGAGAAATATATGAACGCCGGGCCTTACTCCTAGTTCACCCTCAACTCTGCCAATATACCGTAAGAGCTCGAATAATTAGCACTCTCTTTGCTCTACTATTTGATTTTGATTTTGGTTTTTTTTCTTCGATATTCCATTCGCTTTTATTCCTTACCTTTCTTCTTATTTGTCTTCACTGAATTTGTTTCTGTTCACTTTCTTGCTTCCTTTCACACTGTCTTTCCTCTACTTTTAATATTTCAAAATTCTTTAATCTCTCTTAAATGTTTTCGCTTTGAGTATACACTGCCAGACCCTTCTACCGGGTCGGCGTTCTTTGTAGGAAGTGACAATAGTCAAATCCGACCTTCTTGGATGCTTTTAGACACCCCCCCAGTACCTTGGACGATAACAACGGCTTCTCCCTGTATCCTCGATGGGTAGGTTAACTAAGTCAAAGCCCGAAGGGAAGATGTGTCTATAGAGATTTCAGGATGGACCTTCGTGATCTTTCCCGGCGAAGGTAGTGCGAACGAATGAGAAGGATCAGAGCCGAAAACCTCAAGAGAGAAAATCAATTCACCATCCTCACTTCCTGTTCGCCTGTTCTGTCTTCGTTTCTTCCTCTCACAACATGCCCATGAGCACCCCTTGAATACGAGAATTTCTTCTAAAGCATCATAGAATTCATGGTGGATCAACAGCACAACATTCTTGCGAATATCTGCATCTGCATCTGCCATTACGAGTCCATTCGCTCCCCACACAATACCTGTCTTCTGTGATTAGATTACTATTCATCAAAGATAGTTATTGCTTAAAACTATCTTCTATTTCATCTCCGTGCGGGAGCAACACCGGTGACCACTTTTACATACTAGTATACGTACAAGTACCGGTAGTGCCGCGCCCCGGCTACTTGAGTTGGCGGTAACTTATTAAGTAGGAGATCGCCTTCTAGATTGGTTTAGTAATCTTACATGTCTCAATGATTCATTAACGCAGTAGGTATGGGATTGCCAAGATATTACTTGATAAGTTATAGTTAACTTGGACTGGGTTAATTTGGAAGCCCCCATACAAAATAGCTAGACAATCATGAAGTAAAGACTTTCACAGTAGCTTCCGAGTTCATGGGTTGTTGTTGTTGACTAAGAGGGGTTAGGGTTTGAAGTTGGTCATAATTTGGGTCGGTTGAGGGGTTGATGTGCATTCACCAAAACCATACCCGAACATAATGAGAACTAGAATAACTGAACTGCGCGCTAGGACGTGAGAGTTCCTTTGTTGGTACTCGAGTTCGAGTATGATAAGGTGTGGGACATTTTTATTATTTTTATCTTAAGCTGAGACTAAGGAGGTCAGTTTTCGCCGTGTTCTCACCCCTCTATATCTAAGAGAGGGAATCCACAGACGCCTTGGTGAGATCCAAATATTCCTGTGCTTACGGTATTCGAGTGCAAGCTCTCGTGTTGCACCGCACTGCAGTGCACTTCATAGTTAAGCTGAATGAGCGCTGGGAGATGAGCGGCAACCAACCCGTTTAGGGCTACACAAAATACCAGTGACTAGAGGGATGCTAGGATTTGCTGTCGTGAAATTATTGCATGAACCGCAGGCGTGTGCCCTCTCACAGCCTTGCTCAAGGATATCATTCCCTCGGGAGAAGGCTCTTAACCGCGCCGATACCCTTTGCCTTCATCTTTCCATACCCCCCTCATCAGCCAGACTTCGAACATGGACTATAAGGTTGTTAAGTCATTTAACGTCAACAGTTTCAACGATATCATCCACGAAATCATAGCCGATGACAAGTCCTAGGTGGTACGGTTGCTGTCGCCATTCAATATAATTTATTTATCCTTGTATCGCCGACCCGGCATCAACACTTGAGCCACACAAAAGACATCAACACTTAAGGAACACTAGACTCGAGGGCAGGGGACAATGGATTTTTCAAACATGCGAGTTTCGTCAGTGGTACCAGAGAAGGTGGATCTCCTTGCTCAGTACTATTTTACCATGGTAATCCGGGTGTGGGGAAGACTCATCTTTGGTATGATAACGCAAGAAATTGTGGGAGAAGGCCCACACTACTAACTGCCTGCAATTTTAGCTCTGTCATAATCCATCATTTTCATGGCAGTGGACAGGATAGCACGATCCCAGGGCTGTATTGTGACTACCATGATAAAAAGGAACAGGCTACATCGAACATGCAAGGAGCCGTGTTCAGGTAATTGGTGGCTAGATGGCACACCCCATCCCGGAAGACATACGCAAAGCTTTCGAAGACGCGAAGGACCATTTGGAGGGGGTAGGCCCTCAAGTTCCTAGGATTGTCGATATGCTGAAGACGGCGATTTCTCAAAGACAATGGGTGATTATGTGTACTTTCTCAACAAGGTTCATGGACAGCGATCTAGACACTTGGTCAGATCGTATGGCAAGTAAATTTAGATGGTGCAGTATGATACAAAGATCGTACTAGAATATCCTAACTGGGGAGATATTCGCAAAAGAAAAATAGAAAACGAAAGAGAACGAATGACTGATCGGCCAAACACAGGTAACGGAGGAGGGAAAGACGAATTGGATGATAAAGAAAAACAACCGACAAAGAGAAAACAGGCTACCTTTTATCCTCTCTGAATCATCCAGACCCTCTGCCGCATACTTCCAGCGTATGACGAGTTCTCTACCACATTCAACTTCGCTAGGACCCATTTATTGTATCATAAGGCCTAGGATTGGAGAATTTGACCGCGGGTATGAGTTGACCGAGGGATGAGTATGGCCGAGGATATGCCTAGCCACAGTATCTCCACATGATAGGGGTACTTCCTTAAAAAAGGAGATGTTGGATGTGTTGTCGCAAGTTGTGTTTGATGTGTATGGCTGGTCGTTAGTCATACACGCAGAAGGTAGTGATCGTATGTGTCGGATTTTGGTGTTGCTTGGTCAGAAAATACGCAGAACGTGATTTCTACATGTTTTTTCTGACTAAGCATTTTAGGGTCAGGGTTGTTGTTCATCACCGGCACAAAGTGGATATGTGGTGAGCAGCCAAAAAGACCTCAGTCCGCCAGTATTGATGACTTGAGTGAATTGCTCCCGGCACATCGGAATGGCCAAGCTAGTCCCCTAAGTTATCTGCAATGTATCAGCCGGGACTTGCCAAATGTCAGGTTATTCACGACCGGACGGTCGTTCATCCATGCTGAGGTTAGGAGTCAGTTCCTCAGCCCAGTAAAGGAAGACACCAAGGCATTTTCGAGGATGGAGTTAGATAGAAACACAGAACCCGACGCCATGGACGAGAGGCTGCGAGCTGATATAATGGAAATTATTCCGGAAACAATATCGGAGCTGTATGCCCAGATTTTTAGTTTGCCCTTCTTGAGAAGAAGTGAAGTTGCTCACGAATTATTATATGTCACTCAGTATAGATGGGTTTCTCGCGGAAACAGCGATTCACCAGAGAGGGCAAAATCTTATACAGATGTCAAGTGGCAAGGATGCAGGCGACGTATGATACATTCCGCCACTTCGGAAAGGATCAGACTCCAGGGGGGGCCGGTCGCGGCTATGAATGGAAGCCACCATGTGGGTGGCATATTCAGAACAGCCATCGAAGCCTGACGAGCTCTGTCAGGCCTTAGGGGTGGAGAATGAGTCGAGCGATCTTAACACTGAGAATGCCCCTTAGATGCGGACCATATTGAACTAGGGCTAGTGTTGGACGGAAGTGTTTCTTGGCTGCTCACCGCACATTTCCCCTATAGCAATGACTTCACAACCCTAACCCTCTTGGCATATCAACTCCTCCGACACTTCTATGTTTGACTACTGGTTAGCCCTACACATCAAACACGATATGCAACAACATCTGCAATGATGCCTGTGATGACTTCATGTTAGGGCATTACCCCTATCATATGGAAATACCGAATGTCTTCAGCCAAATCATACCCTCGGTCAAATTCACTTATCCTCAGCCAAAGCAGCACAATGGGCAAATGAATGTGATGGAGAACACGGCATACACTGGAAGTATGTGGAAGTAGATCGGCATGGTCTAGGGAAGGATAAAAGGCAGCCTGTTTTCCCTTTGTTACTTGTTTTCGTTCATTATCCAATCTGTCTCTCTTTCCTCCGTTACCTGTATTTGGGTCATATCAGTCTTTCCCATTTTTTATTCCCTATCGTTTTCTTCATGAGAATATTTCTCCAGCTAGGATATTGAAATTCATTTTTACATCTTTGCCCTGCCGTTAAAGTTAAGTCAACATTGTCCAAATCGCTGCCGTAAACCTTGTTGTTGAAAAGCTAGCACTAGTCACTGTCGGTTCACCATCTTCTGCTAGCTATCCCGTGCATTTTACTCTACAGGAGTATATTTTAGTCAATCCTATACTCTTCCTTAGTTAACATTCGACGATTTCAGAGGTCCACTTGACCTTCCTAAACTATGCATGCATAAGGGACCTTTCATCCACCCTCTCTTCATCCCCGTCAACAACTCCTTTTCTTGAACACGCTTCTCGGCACTGGGGAGTGTTGGACGGAAACCTTTCTTGGCTGCTCACCGCATGTTGCTCTTATGGCAAGGACTCCACAACCCTAACCCTCTTGACCTATATCAACCACTCCAATGCCTCTATGTTTGACTAAGTCAGGGGGGGGGGGTTTCCGCCAGGGGGGGTTTCCGTATCATCCGTACCACCCATGTAAGCCACCCAACCCCCTCGATATATTTCGGAAAAACGCATTTAATTCTGACGCATTTTCCCCACACTTTTCAGTTCTGTGATCCTCATTACTATGGTTCACACATACAGTGAAAATGACTTGCACAATGCTTGTGCACAGGTGCTACAAACTGGCCAAGTCAAAGCTGCCTCTAATGATTGGGCTGTACCCTACACTACACTCCATGACCGCCTCAAGGGCGCTCTGCCTCACATGTTCACTCATCAAAGTCAACAATGACTTTTAGTAGTTCAGGAGAACCATCTAGCCAAATGATGCCATCTCCAGGCTGCTCTAGATCATCCACCAACACACGTACAGATTAAGGCTTTAGGCTACCAGATCGCCATCAAGTCTGATGATGACCAGCCACTTGGTAGGGAGTGGTGCCGTGCTTTTCTGAACTGCCATTCAGGTTTAAAGATGCAAAGGGCCAGGTAAGTAGATTCCATCCAGTTGAGCTGTGCCAGGGAGGAAGTTATATGGCCTTGGTTCAACTATTTCCAGATACCCGAGATCAAGGAGATTAAGCAGAGAAATCACTACAACAAGGATGAGGCTGGCATTATGGAAGGCAGGAGGACCAATGATCTGGTAGTTGGAGCCAGTGATTACAAGGCTTTGTAAAAAAAAACAGCAAGGAGATTGTACCTGGATCTCATTTATTGAGTGTGTCAGCTACAGGGAGGTTCCTATCTCCTCTCATCATTTTCCAAGATTGGACAGTTCAACAATAATGGTTTCCAGAGAATTTGAAGCACCTAGAGTCCTGGAAGTTTAAAGCAACCTCTAAGGACTGGACTAATGACAAAACTAGCCTACACTGGCTTCAAAAGATCTTCATTCCTTTAACTAAACCAGCCAACCCTCGAGTTAAGAGACTTCTTATTATCGACAACCATGGCAGCCACATAACCAACGAATACATGTGGGCAGCCTACTCACACAACATCCATATCATTTACCTACTAGCACTTATCTCTCATGTACTTCAGCCTTTAGATTTATCAGTTTTTTCTCTTCTTAAGCATGCTTATTAGCAACACCTTAACGACATGCTTTCTCAATGCCTAGATGATTCTACAGTGGCTGGCAAACGTGCCTTTCTTGCCTGTTATTGGAAGGCTAGGCGGGAAACACTCACGGCAAGAACTGGGAGAGCGGGATGGTCAATAACTGGCCTGTAGTCAGTTAACTTGAACAAGCCTCTAATGAGCTGCCTCCTCCTTCCAAGTTCCAACAATCCTCAAACTAGTACCTCTGCTGCACCTGCTCCAGAGCGGAAGACACTCGATAACCCACTTGTGGAAGACTTTGTCCCCTCTCAGATACCACGGTCTACTCCCCCGGAAGTGGAGCGAGTTCACAGAACAGACCACATGATTTGCATGCTCGGTTAAGGCCATACTGGCAGAGAAGATGTTCCTCCAAAAGGTTGGTAAGGCACTGGATCAAAACCAAGCCAAATTGGCAATCGCCAAGTGCAGAATTAAGGCACTGGAGAAAGAACTGGTCTCAGTAAAGAGGACCAAGTGGCGGAAGGTCCAGGAGGATTTAAATTTAAAGTTTACAACAATTCTGACTATAAGGTGCACTCAAATAGAGGCTGGGAGGGTTGAGGCAGAGGATTCAGTTTTGGAGACCAATTCTGAAGGGTCCAGCACTGAAGGTTGTATAGAAATAGGTGAGGTTCTGATGTAAATAATTCGAATTGAATAAGAGGGGTAGGTGGTTGTCATGGACCAATACAGTAGTTACGGAAACTCCCCCTAGTGGAAACCCCCCCCCACTGACTTACCAGTTAGTTCCACATACCAAACAACACCTGTGATAACACCTGTAACAGCTCCATTTGAAGGCATTACTCCTATAATGTGGAAATACCAAATGTCCTCAGTCATACTCCAAATCTTATCCTTGGTCAGAATATACCCTTAGTCAAATCTTCTTATTCCCTGCTGAAATAGCAAATAAGAAGCAGTGGGATTGAGCATGATAGAGAATACAGCATATACTGGAAGTATGTGGAAGGAGATTAGGATAATCCAGAGAAGGATAAAAGGCAACTTGTTTTCCCTTTGTTAGTTGATTTTCGTTTATTATCTTATCTGTTTCTCTCTTTCCTCCATTACCTGTATTTGGGTCAAATCAGTCTTTCTCTTTTCTTTTCATTTTTCTATTTTCTTTCTGAGAATATTTATCTGGTTAGGATATTCAAATTCAATCTTTGCATCTTTATCTGACCATTCAATTTGAGTCAACTGTTGAAAATATCTGCTCACCATGCCGACATCTATCATAACTGTCACGACTGCGACCACCCTTGACTACCATCCAACATGCGCGACATGTTCCAAGCATACTCGGCATACAGTTTGCGCTATAATCCATCACTTATCTATTTGTCCATTTATCTATCTGTTTGTTTACCTATTCTCTCATCTGTCCATTCATTCTTGCCTGTCTGTCCATCAGTCCCTTGATTGGTTTGTTCCTTTATTGCATGTTCTTCCATCTGCCATTGATTGGTTTGTTCGTTTGTTGCTCGTTAATTCATCCACTCGTTCATTACCCATCCATCCATCTGTTCCATGTCCTTCTGTCAGTAATGGATGTTCTTGTTGTGTACTTTGGAAACTTACTGCTGGAAGAGAGGGATATGAATAGCGGGGGAGTTATAGGCTGTCGGAAATCTTTGTTACTGTATTTCTTTTGTTAGCAATAGAAGCATAAAACTATATTAGAGTCATGCTCTGTTGCTTTTATTTTCCTCCCAAATAGTTTGGTAATACTACGTCAACTATCGTGGTCCCCCCCTCCTCTCCTCTCTCAATGGTTCCTGCCTGGGGGCACAGTTAAGTTTTTCATCCTCTCCCACTATTGCCTCACTGGTCTCTTCTCTGTTTAATGGGGGAGTTATCTTGGCTTGCCCAGTAGTCCCATCTTGCTAATAGAGGCTCATGTAGCTTTGGCACAGTCAGTATCCTCTCCTCATTTCTGGTCAGTACTAGTAGTAGTGGACATCTTTCTCCCAACCTGCATGATTTCTGTTGGGAAATGCCTCAGCTAGTAACTTCAGAGTCTGTCTCGTCATGAGATTTGGCCATATCCTCCCAGTCACTCAGTTCAAGTTATGGCCACCTTCCTCCCCTCATCATTCGACCTTTCTCCTGCAGGTAGGATCCCTTCCAATTAGCAATGCTATCTCTCAGAGAACAAGGAACTACATAAGAGACATGGTAATACTGTAATGGTTCGGTAATAGTAGGGTTTACACTGGTACCTCTAGCCCTTTCTCTCTTTTTCTCTTCTGTTGCATCAGCTGGTTGGTATTCTACTACTTCACACACTTTTGCTGCCTCAGGTAGCTCCACCAGCCCTCCCAGAGAAACAGCTTGGAACATTCACTTCGCTAATATGTCTGGCTTACAGCTGGTGCTCTTTTATTACAGTTTCTTTGGCTCACCCTTATGGGCTATATATCTAAGACAAAAGTTTATGTTATCTATATGATATGCCTATTCGTTATTTTGACTTCACAAAGGTAGTTGGTCCCACAGGTCTGGCCAGTATTAAGTAGAAACAATCTGATAAACTTCAGAGTTGTCTGAGTCAACCAAGATTTGTTTCTGTAGACAGATATTGTCTAGGAAGGCTCAGATTACACTCATTCCGTTTATGACTACTAAGAGCGAAGTAAAGTAGATAACAAAGAGTCGAATCGTATGAATAATATTATATTGTTAAGGTCTCTTCTCTATTGCTTGATGATGTCTAAAAGCTTGGGAAGAACTTCAATATTTATGTTCCACATCTGAGTATTTGCGGACTTCATCTATCTATTATACAACCATATAAGTCTCTGATTATAACTTGCAATATCAGGTATTCTTCAAAGGTGTGAGCACCTGGAGACCATAAAAATCACCACACTCTCTTTAGTAATTACAATATTGCTAACTAGAAACTATACTGTTCCCAATAGTAATTATCTGATCATCAGAGTCTTTAGACTTATGGCCTAGTTTTCTAGTCGAACTAAGTTGGTCCCAATGGTCTCTGTCATTCATGATAAGATCAGTTTCATCTGTGGGTTGTATCTGCAGAGGTAGTCTTAATTGCAACCTTCCTAGGTTATCTGACTTCAAACCTCCATAACTCCATATCCAACCAACAGATATTTTTCAGAGAACTTCCTACTAATTTGCAGGAAGCTATTCTACCAGATTGACAGATTATCCCTCAGTCAGCAACTCTTAGTTGCTCTAGGTAACAGTGTTTCAATCACCATTCTAGTATTAGGAATAATTCCCATGTAACCGGTACGGGTACTCGGTTATTGTTTTTGTTTTATGTTTTGTTTTAAGTATCATTTTGATACTTGGTTTGTTTTAAGTATCGCTTTAACACTTGGTTTGTTTTAAGTATCATTTTGATACTTGGTTTGTTTTAAGTATCGCTTTGATACTTGGTTTGTTTTAAGTATTATCTGATACTTGGTTTTGTTTTATGTTTTGTTTTAGTATCGCTTTGATACTTAAAGAGTTTTACCAAAGTGTATCGATTGATACCTTTGATTAGTTTCGTTCATGCTAGACATGAACAGATTTGTGTATTTAAAGACCGCCTGTTTCTATGATAGAAAAGGCAGACTTCGACAGACAGTATTTCAATATACTTGGTTGAACGGTTACTTCTTTGTTTCCCCAGTACACCCTCGAAGCCTCCTTTAGTTCTCAGCTCTCGCCTCCTCTCTGGAAGAGCAGGCCACCTGCCAACTATCGTATCTATTACCGATAACGTGATTAGCACCTTGCGAACACGTTACATTTTTTTAACCTCAACAAGTGGTTAAGAACCTGTCCCCAGATTTAGGCCTGATCAACCTATCGATATCCACCTCAGAACGCTAGCGGAGAGAAGCAGCAGAATCACAGCACATTCGGCTTCATCTCAAACCCAAGATAGAGTCTTTGATGACCAGGAGTGGGAAACAAATCCCATGGCAAGACCTTACAAGGAAGAAACAACCCCGGCGCTCTGCTAAGGAGCCGGGCAATCCTGCAAACACGGAAGATACACAACCTCCAGGAGAATTCCCTTCTACTCCAGCAAAGAAGCCTTCCTTTGAACCTCCAAACGACCCCGAATCTAGTAGCGAATCAGATATGGCTAGCACAGGAGGAGGACCCTCTGGAGGAGGGAAATCTCGGGCAAGGCCTGAAGAAGAGGAGGCACCCGCAGCATTTGAACCCCCTAAGTTTAAACTCCACCTCCCAGCGAAGTTCACAGGCGAAGGGAAAGACCTCAAACCTGAAGTCTTTGAACGATGGGTAACAGAACTCTCACACTTCCTACTCTTACAAGGAAAAGATGTGGAAGACCCTACAACCGGACTTATCATTGGATCATTCTGTGAAGGAAAGGAAACCGACGCATACCACCAATGATATAAGGATTTCGGCGAGAATGTAAGATTAAGAGGATCTACAGTTCTCGATTACCTGAAAGGACGATTCCAATCCTCTATAACCAACGACCTCCTATACAACAAATTCAACCAGCTCCAGCAAGTTAACGGAACGCATGTCAAGCGAATCACCGATGTGGCTACGGACTTGATAATGTATAAAGACCGAATGGAGAGAGGAAGCATCTCCAAATACATCCTGAAGCGACGATTCTACGACACCATGCACCCTACCCTCCGGCGAGAAGTGGAACCACTCGAGGAAGATGGTGATGATATTGCAGTAATAATTGCAAGAGCAGAACGAAAGGATGCTATTCTCCATGAGACCAAGGCCTACAAAACACAGACATCCTCTAGTAGGAACAGCCAGCCACGACACAAAGCCTCCAGCAACTCTGGAGATGACACCCCACGGGTTTTCAAGAAGAAAACAAAATCCTCCAAAGAATCGAGACGGGAAAAAGGAGAATGTTTTGAATGTGGAAAAATAGGACACATGGCAAAGAACTGTCCTACGAAGAAAGGAAAAGGAAAGGCAATTAAGCAAGAGGCATCGGCCAACAATGTTGAAAGCGATAACGCCCAATCTAGTGAATATGAAGAAATCCATATCGGATATATCGATGTGGAATGCAACAGTGTTCGACCTCCGGCTACATTCAAAGCACATACCGCTCTGGAAGGAACAATCCTAATCAATGGCAAAAAGGCTTGAGTCCTATTCGACACTGGCGCAATCGGAAGAGATATGATCAGTAATGCCTTTGTCGCTGTCCATGGACTCCCCACTCGAGACCTTAACCAACCCATACCAGTCAATATGGCAGTAAAAGGATCACGATCCACAAGCCATAAAACCTGTAGTGCAACCATTCGACTTGGTTCTGCAGTCCTACCCCCCTAGGAAATGCTGATTGGAAACTTAGCCAAATACGATGCCCTAATAGGCATGCTATTCCTAAACCGCCACAAAGCTATAATCAGGTGTGGGGAATCAACCATCGATTTCCCTGATCAGAAGATCAGAGTCTCATGCAAGCCAACAAGCGGAGAGTACCGAGCCGCAGTCTGTGAAGCAACTACCCAAAAACTATTGGATGAGTACTCTGATGTATTCCCTGATCAAATACCCGAAGAACTACCACCTATGAGAAAGGTGAACCACCACATCCGCCTCCGAGACCCCTCTAATCTCAAAAACCAACCCACCTACTCTATTCTTAACGCATACAAAAGTCCACTTTGTGATTGGATCAACCAACAACAAAGAAGAGGAGTCATCTACCGGGCAGAAGCCCCAGGTGCCGCTCCTATGTTTGTTCAACCCAAAGCAGATGGCAAGAGAATCCGCCCCTTGGTTGATCTCAAACTACGGAATGAAAACACGGTTATGGACAGCTCCGCTATCCCAAACCAAACCCAGATCCTAAATGCAGTTGGACGGGCTAGATTCCGTAGTAAGATTGACCTAAGCAATGCCTACTTCCAAACAAGGTTAGACCCAGAAAGCGAACGCTACAACAGTTTCAAAACACCCTTCGGAAGTTTCATTAGCCGAGTTATGTTACAAGGTGATATGAATGCACCCGCCACCTTTATGCGAATCATGGAAAACCTCCTAAGCGAATACCTCCACCATTTTGTTTGGGTCTACATTGATGATATCCTCATCTTCTCGAATACCGCAACAGAACACGCCTACCATATAGGTTTGGTTTGTACCAAACTTAGGGAAGCTAAATTCTACACTAGCAGAAACAAATCAATCCTGTTTGCCAACAAACTCGATATTCTAGGACATGTTATAGATAATGAAGGAATACATGCAGCCCCAGGAAAAATAGCCTGTTTAACGGAGTGGTCGACACCCCGGAATCAAAAGGAACTCATGCAATTCCTAGGACTAGTCAACTATATTGCCCAGTTCCTACCACACCATGCCACTGTGACAGCGCCGCTCACAGACCTTACTGGCAATACAGAATTTGTCTGGACCCACACTCATGACCAAGCCTTTACCAACATCAAAGAATTGATTAAAAACGCCAACGTTATCCAACCTATCGACTATAGTAAACCAGAACCGATATGGTTGATTACTGATGCATCGGATGTTGGAGTTGGAGCATGGGTTGGGCAAGGGGCCTCCCATGAAACGGCAAGGCTGGCGGCATTACACAGCAGGAAGTTCACTAACTCACAGATAAACTATGGAACAACAGACAAGGAAGCCCTTGCTGTGATTGATGCTCTCGCCGCTTTCAACCACATCCTGATAGGCAATACCTTCACTATTGTTACTGACCATCAACCTCTCACTAATCTTAAAACAGAAAGGATACCGGGAAGAAGAAGAACAAGATGGATAGGCGAGATCAGCAAATACGATGCAAAAATCATCTATACCCCTGGAAGAACGAACTATTTAGCTGATGCTCTCTCCCGCCTATATGAGAATCAAGACCTCGCAAACCCTCCTCTTGTTCATGACCATACAAGACAAAGCGAGGACAGTCCTGACGACACCTCCTATGAACAAGAACCACTCAATGGCTACCGCCAGCTCTGCCGCTCCCTCCAATCCTTTCTCTTACACCATGTACAGTGCTGCCGGAACAGAACGAGGAAAAGACATTGATGAAGAATGGAAAGACAATTGCACGCTCCGCAGCACACCTCCTCGCGAACTTGAACAAAGCAGACTTCTCTGGTCCCACTGTTACCACGACACCTGCCCTTTTCACCAGACTGAGATTAAGTTTGGAAACAGATACCAGCGACCGTACTATATGCCTGCTGATGATTCCAAAGACACCAGCTTCGACACCGCAGAAGGAGAAGAAGAGATGATCGATGGAAATGAATCGACCCAACCTCCTCATACCCTTAACCCTGTTCCAACATGATACCAAGGTCTTGAAGAACTCGAGCAAGCAGCAGCCTACGTGGATGCAATATCCTATTTACACCCCCCACAGTCAGCCCCGCCATCCTCTCCTCCCATAACCGATTCACGACCACTTTATGGTGGACCCTTACGAATGTACAACAATGAAACCATTGTCTCAGTCATACCCCCTACTATTCCCGAGCATCGGCGTCAACTCTACGAAGCCTTTGAGGAAGAGGAAGCCCCTATCGAACCAACAAGAGGATCCCTAATCGAGGATGAACGAGATGTTAGATCAACCACAGAAGAATTAACCTCCTCTTTCCGAAGCCAAATGATAGCAGGATATCGCCATGACCCAATTTACTTCAAAGCCATGGATAGCTCCAGGCATGGAGATCTTGCTCCCTACAACATATCAAACGGAATGGTATATACCAGCACCCGTTATGGTGAATACTGCCTATACATACCAAAGGGCCATATGTTCAATGGAATGACTATTAGAGAATATGTCATATCCGAGATTCACAACAAAGGACACCACAGTGCGGATCGCAACCTTCAATATCCCTCAGAATATGTTTATTGGCCTGATATGCGAAAGGACTTCCGCGATTTTGTCAGGCAGTGCGAACTCTGTCAGGCAAATAAGGAGCGAACACAACTTCCTGAAGGGAAAGCTCAGACCCTCCAACTACCATGTAAAATATTTGAATCCTATGCCATTGATTTCGCAGGACCATTCAACAAGTCCGCCGGATATGACACCATCCTGGTAGCTGTGGATCGATTCTGTGGATACACTTGGTTAATACCAATGAAGATTACCGACTCCTCCAAAGACACCTGAAATAACCTACAACGATACTTGTTTACCCCCCACGGGTACCCCTTATCTATTGTCAGATGATGCTGATCCCCGCTTTACCGCCAGATTCTGGAAGCAAACCTTGACCTCTCTCGGAATAAACCACATCATGGCTGCCCCTGGACATCACGAGACGAATGGCCAAGCAGAGAGAAAGATTCGCGAAATTAAGACCGGAATTAGGAATATGATCAATGAACGACAAACTAATTGGGAACCAGCCCTTATTGAGCTCGCTGCATATATCAATGCCGGATTTTCAGATACCTTGGGAATGTCACCATACAAGGCAGTCTTTGGCCGTCAATACCCCCTCCTACCTACAACGCTATTTAAGAACTCCTCAGTCCCTGCTTCTGACGACCATCTAAACCGCCACCAAGCAATTCGGAACGATGCCTTCCAAGCTGTTAAGGCTGCCCGATTCCGAAGCACTACTACTGCCCAGAAATGACGACGCAAACATACCCCCATCCCACCTGGAGACATGCTCATGGTACACGGTAACATGTTCATTACCAATGTTGGACACAGCAAGAAACTGCAACCCCGATGGCGCGGACCCTTTAAAGTCATATCCTTTGACGAGCATACAGAGAACTACCCGGTCCAAATGGATGGACGCATGTACCGCCGCAATACTGCAGTATTTCATGCCTCTGCTGTCAAACGGTTCCACCCAAATGACGACTCCAAGTTTCCTGGAAGAACCCACTCTCGACCCGCACCGATCATCATTGAAAAGAAAGATGAATGGGAAGTTGAAGAAATCCGAGACCACCGCCTTTGGCATGGAAATTATCTGTTCCTAGTCAAGTGGAAAGGATATCCAACGAGCGAAAATAGTTGGGAACTACTAGAGGGACTAGAACACGCTATGGAAATGGTGAACGAATGGTGGAAAGACAACATGCCAAACGAATCCCTCCCCCCAACAATAAATTATATCACCATGTGCTGGACACCTACAATGCCAGAAACTGAGCGATGGCACGCAGAACTCGAAGCTAGAGATGGATTTTGGGCACCATACTTTGAATCGGAATTCGAGAGTAGTGATGAGGAGAATCAAGCTATGAAGCAGGCCCTCGACCACCTGATCTAGTCACCAATCACCATCCGAATACCATAACGATGTCAAACTATGTGGAGCTCAATTGAGGCAGTGACAACAGGTTGTTGGACTGTTGTTGAACCGCGATGTTATCCAACTTGAAGACTACTTCGAAATCCTCTGGATTGACTACTGTCCTGATTGCGATCATGCTTGGGTTGATGTACAACACGAATCTGGTATTCGTGACTACTGTGATTTAGATTTTTTCGAGTCTAAGTGTTTCCTTAGAGTTTCCTCTTGTCCCTGGTGTGATACTTATGATGAGGAATTTCTTGCGGAAACTGAAGCCATGAGTTTCTCGGAATCCGCTTTTGATGATTATTAGGTTTTGTTTGTTTAAACAGTTGTTTTGTTTTGGGGAATGTAACCAGTACGGGTACTCGGTTATTGGTTTTGTTTTATGTTTTGTTTTAAGTATCATTTTGATACTTGGTTTGTTTTAAGTATCGCTTTGATACTTGGTTTGTTTTAAGTATCATTTTGATACTTGGTTTGTTTTAAGTATTGCTTTAACACTTGGTTTGTTTTAAGTATCATCTGATACTTGGTTTTGTTTTATGTTTTGTTTTAGTATCGCTTTGATACTTAAAGAGTTTTACCAAAGTGTATCGATTGATACCTTTGATTAGTTTCGTTCATGCTAGACATGAACAGATTTGTGTATTTAAAGACCGCCTGTTTCTATGATAGAAAAGGCAGACTTCGACAGACAGTATTTCAATATACTTGGTTGAACGGTTACTTCTTTGTTTCCCCAGTACACCCTCGAAGCCTCCTTTAGTTCTCAGCTCTCGCCTCCTCTCTGGAAGAGCAGGCCACCTGCCAACTATCGTATCTATTACCGATAACGTGATTAGCACCTTGCGAACACGTTACATCCCCCAACTACAGCACATTCCTGGGCCCAGTTATAACACTCTATGAAGTCTATTGGCTTCTTTGGTAGTGTTCCTCAGAGTTGTAGACTTTTCTGGTTATCATAAGATGGGTGCGAATGTATTAGTTTCTCGTTGAGATCCTCCACCATTCAATACCATATCTTTGTGTGAAAATATTCTATTACCTACGGCCTATGCCAAAGATGTCACATATTGGAAGTCTAGTAACTCTCTTGGTAGTTGATGGATTTACTCTGTTTCAATTCCCCAACCTAGCCGAATATCTCCTCACATGTATTCTGCAAACAGGATCCTGTTAGACAGACAGCAGTGATATGTACGGTGTTATTCTGACACATTCAGTTCTTTAGCCCTATAGGTATAGGATGTAACTAAGATAGATATGTATGATGATATGCAGGCCCTATAAGGGAGCAAGAGGGGGGTGTTAGATATCAGAGATTCCGAATCCGGGTGGGGTTACTCTATATAGGGTAGTAGTTTGGTATCAGATCACAGTACTCCTAACAGCTGGGTATCTGATTGTTGTAGATGAGGGGTTAGCTTTTGTCTTCAGTCTTAGATTTCCTTGGTTTGGGCTCTGTTCTGTTCGGTTGAGAGTGTACCATCAGGATGGGCAATTTCCTTGCTTTGAAGAATGGGTTTTGGGCTTTCTGTCTTTACCATTTGTAGATAGCTGTAATGATCCCTCCTCGGATGGTTAGTTCCTGGCGACAGGAAATGATACTTCTTTTCTCTTCTATTTCTTTCTTCGTCTTACGATAGCACTAGGCCTCTGCTTACATTACCGATAGTATAAGACCTTTGTCTTCTATTGGGAATGCCTATCGTAAGCTTTCTCTAACTCTTCTCCATGAAGAGCTTTCCTCGGTGTAATGGTAATTGTTGCAATAAAGATAAAAACCGTAAAGGTGTTTTATATTCATTAAAGTAATAAGTAGGAAAAGTACTTAGAATTCAATCTAATTTTATTTAAACTCGTACCGCCAACACTGGCATATGATGAGCCCCCACCAGCACAGAGATACTGCTAACCAGTATACCACTAATCCTAAGCTAACTAAGTCTATGGCCCCGCACCTGCCATCTCTGGGTCATGCCCACACAAGAACTAATTACAGGACCATCAAACAACCCAGCGCCCGCCTGGTCCCAGTCTGTAGCCCCTCTGGTATAAAGCCAACCAGTACTATGTGTAGCCGAATCCGAGCAAAAGACCGACCCGACCCGGTTCCTCATCCAACAATCAAAAAATCACTACTACCCAGTCTAAAAACCATCTCGCGAAACTTCCACCACAGTAGAAAACAAAACAAAACTCAACAAACTAAACCTATAGGTGAGACAATGGCTGGGAGGAGGCAACCCAGATGTCAACCTCTCGCACCCGCATGCCAGGCCATCGACACTATGAACCTACTTTGCCAGTTGCCTCCGAAGAGCATACCAGTGAGGAGGATATGTACCCACTGCCTGTTCGTCAAACACAACAATATAAACAAAAGAAATACATAGAGATGGTAACAGACCCAAAAGGTCAGTGGGGCCTATCTCCCACCTGTGGTGCCATGTCTCCTCCTGCTGTACCCAAAACCAAACCAAAGAAACCAAACAAACGCCACAAAACCCGGTACACAAGATCCAAACAAGTCCAACCAGACAGTCACAACCCACTATCCGCACAGGTGGCCATCAGCCAACCCGTCCATCAGGGAGCTTTACAGCACTCAGAAGCTTTACCCAATAGCCCAAGCCAGACTGGAAATACTTAATTAGACCTCGCCTAACCTAATGCAGGCCCGACCAGTACTAGTAGGTACCTCTCCCCCCCTAATCAGCCCCCCCCCAAGCGCCACACACCAAACGCCACAGAGCCCATCCAGCCCCCCCAGCCTTTCAGACAGATCAACCGTCCAATAGCCACAGGACAGCCTATACCTAGCCCCATCAAGCTGCTACTGGTTTTGGCCACCCTATAGAGCCCCATCCTCCGACACCACACAGCCGAGAGGGGCCCACCAGCAATAGCCGGGAGCTACAAAGGAGGCAGCACCAACACCTGAAAGCACTGGTACCAGCCACACCATCCAACCCAGCCTAACTGAAGTCTAACCAAGTTGGGAAAGAGTAGGCAGAGCCAGCCTAAGCCAGCTCCAAAGGTCCGAAAAGCCCAGACTACATGACGGGTAAGAGGCGCCCCCAACCGACACGACAAGAAGGGGGAGGACGACCGAACAGAAGCAGACAAACAGAAGGTAGGCTCCACTTGCAATAGGTGAAGCTGCCAACCACAATCCACAACTGAACTACCCAAATACACAGACAACGTGAGTGCCTGGCAGCCAATTGTCCCACACCACCCCAGGCAGCAAAGAGCAACCACACCAGGGGGGTAAAATTTCCAGGGTCAAAGCCATCCCTACCGAGGTAATGAGGAGACACCTGACTAAACCACAGTAAATGCCACATGGACAAAAGTCTCCAAGGAAATGGTGATAAACAACATCGCAGGATTCCGACAGTAGAAACTTATAGTAACGAGGAGGGGCAGGGCAGGTACTGCCCTGCCACCTGAGGAGTGATGCGGCCAGTGCGACAAGTTGAGAACACGGGATAGTTATCAAGCAAACCTGTGGAAGTTTTGTATCGTGAAAACTAATGACTCCATTAAAACCCAACAAGAACATGAGCTGGTCCAAAGAACAACATGGATAATCCCCTCAAACACAATGTTCCATCCTCCACAATCGAACGTGAACCTTGTGAGTAGACGATAGACAGGAAGCTAAAGACATTTTACCGAAAGGGGCTCATAAGCGACCATGATGAACTGCTCGAAGTGCCAGCATCATGAGATAACCAGCAAGTGACGAAACGAAAAGCAAACAAGTAATCTGCCACGCAACGTCTAACAGACCTCAACACCAAAGACCCCAGGAACTACTGAGCGAACTCAGACATCTCCCCCATAATCCAAGGCATCAAGGCCCACCACAGGTGTGAAGAAATGCTCGGGGCGAAGCGACAGCAAGGATGAGGAAAAGTACTTAGAATTCAATCTAATTTTATTTTTACTAGTACCACCAACACTGGCATACAACCAGTCTCCCCCACACTCCATAAAACAAACTATCTAAAATACACTACCGCAGACCATTCTGCCTCGCAGCCACTCTGTCCAAACATAAATCCAAAAATCACTACCTACGTGGGCTCACGGGCGCTCGCAGTGACTAGCGCTGCTCTAGATTAACGTGTCTTCCCACCTCGCTACCCAACTACCATCTCATACCCTCATTCCTATCCGCCTCCATTATAATTTGGTCTACATACGCAACAAAGGAAACATACAGTCTATCTCAACATCCCTCTATCCTCTTGTAATATAACCCAAGGTTTAAATATCCTTCTACTAACACTAAATCACAAAAGGAGCAGCAGGATTTCTTCAGTAACCAGTTGGTTTTTGCCCACCTCTAGACTACTGACGTTTGCATCGCCAGGTTCAGCTTGTCCCACTGTAGATGCTGAGAATGCCGAAATCGATCATGACATATCCATAAGCACCAGGAGCATTTCTCAAACTGCTCCGCGAAGGTGGCGCGTTTCGTAGTAACTGCAGTAGAAATGGCCATACTACAATAGTAACACTTGCACCGCTGTTGGTCAGGTAGAAAGAACCACTTCTTCAGCAGTGTCACCTCACCTGGCAAGACGCAGCAACTGAGTGTAGGTCATAGGATCTCCTATCAACACTGTCCCCCCATTTCTCTCCACCATTAATGTACCGTCAAAGGGGTTACTTGCTACAACTAGCTCTCTGTTTACAATTCCAACTTGGTGAGGGATTCCTAGACCCAGCCACCGATGATCCATCTACCAACACTTCTACCTCGGGACTGCCGAATCCTTATACAGGTCTTCACCAGCAGGGCATCCTCGAGCATAGCGGGAGCACTCAGTCCAGTAGTGTCTGCCTTCCTTCCCTTCACAACTGTCATGGCCGACCATGCCCGTCCCACTGTGGATCCTTAACAAAACGTAGGAATCCATTCGGGTCAGGTCTCAGAGATGTTGGGGTACTTTTGATTCCCAGGTATAATACTCATGCCCTTCCCTAGCGTGCCATGTCTCCCACTCTTCTTTATGCAGTTCCCTAGCCATGGCCGCATGACTAATCCCAAAGCTAACCCCTTCCCCAAGCAGGGGGCGCAAGGGGTGTCTGACAGAGGTCTTAGCCTTCAAGTCGACCAACTCGTTACCGTCAATCCCTATGTGACCAGGGACCCAACTGAAACTGACATGAAAGAATTTATTCAACAGGGGTACCATTACCTCCCACAACTCAGCTGAGTCACTATCCGAAAACATGTTGTCAACCATGATGAGGGCCGGCATACTGTCCAAGAACAAATGAACTAGGCATCTCTTAGCTATATCCTGTGCATGCCGCAGGGTACACACAACAGCAAACAACTCGCCTTCCACAATACTCCAAGATGAGGGAACCGAGTACCCATCAACACAGGTCAGGGTTCCTCTTTCAAATACTGCCCAAGCTACACCAGCTCTCTCAGAGCACTTGGATCCATCCATGTATATGACCACCTCCGAGGATGTACAGAGGTCTGTGTAAAGTATACGGTGGAGTGCAGCCATTACTGCCTTGCTTTTTCCAATCGAGACTGTCGAGCGACAGGTGAGCTTCTTGTCCAAAGTCTGCCAATGCGCCACAATGCCCTCCTCCTTCCACTGTAGCCTTATTTCTCCGTACCATGGATGCTGGTCACAGTACCGGTAATTGATAAACCAACTATAACACCTCCATTGCAGGTATCTTCCCTGAATAGCAACATGAGGCGTTCCGAACTCAGCTAACAGTATGTTGTTTGCCAACCTGATAGGTATTCGAAACATTCATCGCAGGCAGTTGTTAATGTGGACCTGAATCTGCTTCATATACGACACGTGGTCAGCTACAAACTCAAGTCTAGAGTAGATGGTTGGAATGTATGCTGCTTGCACCAAGCGGTAAGTCTCCCACGCCCCTAACCCACCAACACTCCCAAACCTCCTCCCCAATGCCGAAATCCTTCTCCTAACACCCAATCCCCTTTCCAACCAATACTTTACATGAGAGGAAAAGCTAAGAAATACATTAAACCTATACCCAAGAACCTGTAGATCCTCCGAAGGCAACACTATCTCTCCTAACAATTCTATTCCTTCCCATGCCTTATCTCCAAACCCAATCCACTGAGTCTTGAGGGCACTGAACCCCATTCTCCTGGCTCTGGCTATGCGGTCACAGTCTGCAAATATCTCTCCTACATGGTATTGGGTGGCCTGACGTGACTCCGCCACTACCATAATGACCCCGTCATCGATGTACGAGACTACCAACTGACGTATACTGGGAGAGTATCACATGCATGGCCTGAATATATCTGCCAGATACCCACCGAAAAGGAACGGGGAAAGGGGTGAGCCCTGAGGTACTCCTTTACTGATATGGTAGGGAGGAGAGACGCATCTGCTGAAGCGAAACCGTACCGACCGACAGAAAGCCCACCACCGGATCCATTGGCAAAAGTATACAGGGCACCCCCTAGCTATCAGAAAGTCAGACAGGAGATCGATATTAATGTTATCAAACCCCCCTTCTACGTCCATTGACAAGATCAATCTTTTGTACCCCTTATTATACTATAGGAATTCAAAGACTACTACTATGGCATCATGAATGCCCCACTTACGTCGAGATCCAAACTGTCTTTCCCCCAGGTCAAGGCAGACAGCCAGTCTTAACAGGACAACCAGTGCTGCAACTTTTGCCGGTGTCGGCAGGAGGTGTATCATTCTCGCGGATTTCACGACATCATATCTGGGTTTATGTCACGAACATGGCTTGGCATAAAAGAGGTTCTCACATGACGCATAGTTATGAGTCACAGGTATGTTATTGTTTTATACATATGACTCATTCGGGTCATATGATTTGTTATGTGTGGGATTTGTGATGCTTTCGCACAGGGCTCAAATATGAGTCATGGGACGTACGCCTGGTGAGTATGCCTTGCAAGTGTACCTTGCAGGTAAGCCTTGCGCATATGATTTATGTTTCGCTCATGACCTCGTTATGAGGTCATGGGTTTCGCGCATATGACTCAGTCGAGTCATATGACTTGTTTATTGCATTATGATTGGTTTATGAGTTTTGTAAATGATCTCGCTATGAGGTTATGGGTTTTGAGGATGTGATCACTTTGGTCACATGACTAGGTTGTTATGATTTGGTTTCGCACATGTGACCACTTTAGGTCACATGACTACGGGCGGGAAGAATACTATATAAAGAGGCCGATGCGGCCGAGGAGGATAGGTTCTTCACGCTTTGTTCTAAGTACTTTTCCTACTTATTACTTTAACGAATATAAAACATCTTTATGACCTTTATCTTTATTGCAACATTATCGTTATGCCTAGGAAAGCACTTTACGAAGCAGAGTTAGAGAAAGCTTATGATAGGCGTCCCCGATAGAAGACAAAGGTCTTGTACTATCAGTAACGTAGACAGAGGCCTGAAGCTATCGTAAGATGAAGGAAGAGGAAGACAGAAACAAGAAGTATCATTCCGCATTGCCAAGAACTAACTATCCAAGCAGGGATCGTTATATTACAAAGTGTCACCTAGTGCAACGCCAAATGATACAAGATGGCATCCTTCAATCCAGACAGGGAAGGAGATATAGACATCGACGATCAAAACCTTAACCTAGGAGGATTCAGCTATGCCCTAGATCACGGCTCAGCAGAACCCTTGAGAGCAGCAAGCCCAGTAACCCCAGAGAAAGGATCACGCATCGATAGATCTCCTGCAGGAACTCCACGACCCGAGAGAATGTCGGGATCAGCAGTTCCTGGGCCACCAGCCACAGCCGCTCCAGCACCAGGAACTAGCATACTTGGAGTAACTGAGAATCAGTTTTAGGCATTTCTCGCAGTAACACGAAACACAGGACAAGGAAACGTCCAATGACCGAAAGCAAAGGAGCCCGACACATACGAAGGAGCAGAAGACAAGCTACGAATATTCTTAGCGCAATGTGAAGGATATTTTGCCGTTAAAGGATATGGAGATCACCATGACGAGATCAAGATTCCATACGTGGACTCTCTTCTCAGAGGACTCGTAGGACAATGGATCATGCCTTTCCAAGACGGAAGTAAGCTGAGGGAATGGGTCACATACAAAGAGTTCAAGGTGATACTCTTTGAACAATTTGGAGATCCCAACACCAAAGAAACAGCAAGACGAAAGCTGGAAAAACTCCAACAAGGGAAACAAACATTCTCGGCATACTGGAACGAATGCCGTCTATTGGAATACGAGGCCGAGTTTGATGATGCTACTCTCTACATTATCCTTCTGAGAAACTGCAGCGAGAGACTCCAAGAGGTATGGGGAATATCCAACCTACACTATACAACAGCAGAACAATTTGCAACATGGACGATCAATAAGGAAAGCAAACTAAACATGGTTCAAAGCAACTCAGAAAATACTATAGCACACAGGGTGGTCCAATCATCCAGGAATGTGGACGGAACCTTCAAACCACAAGCAGCTCAAGGAGAAAGTCGAGCATTACCACCAGGCGAGCCAATGGAGTTAGACAAATCAAGAGCTGGACCTGCTCTGAACCTGTCTAAGGAAGAATACGCCAGAAGAATGAACGGGAAACTCTGCCTAAGGTGCGGAAAAGCAGGACATCGGATATGAGAGTGCAGAAGCCGACCCGACAGCAGATACGAAGGACCGGAACTGCTGGGAATAATGGTTTCCAAAATTAAAAAAGGAGTAACATTCGCGAAATGATCGCAGAAGATTCATCGGCAGAAAACGATGAGGGTCTCCAGTAAATGGTGGTTTGGGAGACCCAAGATGTGGACCTGGAAAACCCATCAAGTTAGCGAACTACTACACTGCACTATACACGCAAAGAGGAGAAGAAGACAGAGATCATATGATGATCAAAACGAAGATATACAATGAAGAAAATGAAGAAACACCAATATATGCAATGCTCGACTCTGGAGCTACCAAAGACTTCATCGACAAAGAAATCTGCGACAAATACGGCCTCCATACCAAACAAGCAAAGAAAGCAAGACAAGTCTACCTAGCTGATGGAAAGCCAAGCACTATGGGTCCTATAACCCATACAGCGACAGTACCTATGGACATTGACAGCTATAGGGAAACGGCAACCTTTCAGGTAGCAGATCTTAAAAACCATGAGATAGTCCTAGGGATGCCATGGTTACCAAAGCATAATCCGATGATCGATTGGAAAGAGAACAAGATGATCTTTATAAGTGAACTATGTGCGACATGATGTCTCAACAGTTCACCTGTGGTTTACTCAACACCGATACGAGAAGTGGAAGAAGAAACTTTGCATGCAAAGTTCGCCAAGATGTGGCAAGATAAGAAAGTCCGGATACAAAGACAGGACCAAGAGGTAAGAGTGCCTACCAAGGGTTCCAAAGGGGCAGCAGGATACGACCTGTATGCTAACGAATGAATCAAGATACCTGCTAATGGGCAGGCAACAATAGCAACAGGAATAGCCATCGGACTATCAGAAGGTACCTAAGGACGAATAGTACCCCACAGTGGTCTAGCAGTCAAACATCGACTTATAACCATAGCAGGGATGATCGATGTTGACTATACAGGTGAAATCAAAGTGGTCCTGGCCAACCTGGCTCAAGAGGACTACCAAGTCCAAAAAGGCGATCGAATCGCACAGTTGATAATTGAAAAAATCAACAAAGAAGATCTGCACGAAGTAGATCAACTGGAAGAAACCACAAGGGGAGATAAAGGATTTGGAAGCACAGACCAAAACTAGCCCAATACAATAAAAAGAATCGAGATCAAAGAGATCACAGTACAAGCCTTTGGAAGGTACTATCGAAGGGGAGATGTAACAGGAATTTTCTAATGGACATACGAAGACGAAAACACAGTTCTAGCGAAAATCAACATCAGCACGGAGCTAGCAATCTAGGACAAGAAATACCAAAGCAAAAAGGGATGTAAAGAATTGGTTCCAAAAGAATATCATCAATTCACGAACCTATTCCAAGAAGAGGAAGCTACAGAGCTACCACCTCGAAGACCAGGAATCAATCACGGAATTTAGCTGGACAAAGACGAAAAAACGGGAAAAACAAATGAGATTCCCTACAGGAAGTTATATCTACTAGGAGAAGCAGAGCTCGCAGAACTTAGGAAGTATATCGAGCAAAACTTAAAGCGAGGATGGATCAGGGACTCTTTCGCATCAGGAGGATCTCCAATACTATTCGTCAAAAAGAAAGACAGAAAAATAAGACTCTGCGTGGACTACAGAGCTCTCAATTTGGTTACCAAGAAAAACCGATATCCACTACCCTTGATTGGAGAAGTACTGGATAGACTGCGGTCAGCAAAATACTTCACTAAACTCGACATCAAGGACGTATACTACAATATACGCATCAAGGCAGGAGACGAATGGAAGACTACATTCCCCTCAAGATACGGAATGTTCGAATACTTGGTTATGCCATTCGGGCTAACCAATGCACCGGCTTCATTCCAGAGATGGATCAACAAGGTACTCAATAAGTACCTGGACATATGTTGCATTGTATACTTGGACGATGTACTCATATACTCAGAAAATAAACAACAACACAGAAAGGATATCAGCAATATCATGGCGGCAATACAAGGATCAGGAATGAAGATCAAACTAATAAAGTGCAAATTCCATAAGGAAGAAACGGAATACCTCGGATTTATCATCAATCGAAGTGGGGTCAAGGTCGACCCTGTCAAAATAGCAGCCATATGGGATTGGGCCAAACCAAACAACAAAACAGATGTTCAATGCTTTATGGGATTCTACAACTTTTAGTGACGGTTCATAGAGGGATTTAGCAGGCTTGCAAAACCACTCTATAACCTAACAAAAAAAGACAAGAAATGGGAATGGGGAGAGACGGAACAAAAAGCATACGATGCGATATGAACGCATCTAACATCAGTACCCATACTGGTTCATTTCAACCCAAACTGAAGGACAATGATCGAAACAGACACCTCAAAATATGTGTGCTCAGGCATACTATCGCAACAATGCGACGATGGAAAATGGAGGCCAGTGTCTTACCGATCTAAGACAATGACCCCTGCAGAGTGCAACTACGATGTTGCAAACAAAGAACTATTAGTAATAGTTCAAGCATTAAAGGAATGGAGGAGATATGTTTTAAACGACCATCCCGTCCGAGATCTAACCAACTACAAGAACTTAATCCCGTTCATGACTACAAAAGAACTGAACGACCGCCAGATAAGATGGATGGAACACCTCAGCAAATACAACTTCAAAATCGAATACCGACTAGGCAAAGAGAGTGGAAAGCCAGATGCTCTCACAAGAATTGTGAGCGATAAACTACAAATGAAAGAAGACGAAAGAATCAAACAAAAAACACGAACACTATTACCAAAAACCTACTTCGAGGCAATGGAGATTATCCAATTCACATCAACAGAGGAAAAGGAAATTAAGAACGCAAACGAGAAAGACAAAACATTTAGGCAATAAGAGAAGCATTGAAAGAAGGAAAACAGGAAATGAAAGGAATTGCTCTGGGTTTATGCCAATGGAAGAATGGAAGTATATGGTACGATGGAAAACAATGGATCCCGAAAGAGGAGGAGATAAGGACAGACATCATACGACAACACCACTATATCCGAACGGCAGGATATGGCGGAACTGCTAAAACTACAGAATTCATCACAAGGTCATTCTATTGGCCAGGACTGCATGAAGACGTCAAACGATATGTCGAAAACTGCGACATATGCCAAAGGACGAAAACAGCTAAACACGCGCCATATAGATTACTGAAATCAAACGAAGTTCCCGAACAACTATGGGAAACAATTACTATGGACTTCATCACGGACCTACCAGTATGAGAAAATTGCAATAGCATCCTGGTGGTGGTGGATCGTCTGACCAAAATGAGTCATTTCATTCCAGTCAGAAAAGATATCAACACGAGGGATTTTATACAGACATTTTTGCGAGAGGTCTTCCAACTTCACGGCCTCCCAAAAAATATCATTACGGATCGAGGAACACTATTCACATCAGGACTATGGAAGAAAGTAACTGGAGAAATGGGAATACGAAACAGGATGAGCACAGCTTTCCACCCAGAGACGGATGGACAAACGGAACGGGTAAATGCGATACTCGAACAATATTAAGGGCCTATATCAATTATCAACAAGATGATTGGTACAAGCTGTTATCTATGGCCAAATTCGCATACAATAATGGAAAACAAGAAACAATTGGCACGATACTATTCTTCGCGAATTACAGACAACATCCACAAAGTCAAACCACATATCATACGATTAATGATGTGATACCGGATAAAACTGAGATGAGAAAACTACATGAAACATTACAATACGAAATGAGTTAAGCACAACAACGACAAAAGTAACAATACGATAAGCACTGAAAACCAGATCTGAACATACAATCAGGAGATATGGTATGGCTAATACTACGCAATATCCATACGACGCGACCATCAAAGAAATTGGACTACAAGAAAATCGGACCATTCAGGATACTGGAAAGAGTGGGCAGCCGAGCTTATAAACTCGACCTTCCCCCCTCAATGCAAATACACAACACATTCCACATCTCACTCCTTAAATTACATAACGACAACAAGTTTCCCTCATAAACACTTATTCCTCCCCCTCCGATCAAACTCGACGGAGAACCAGAATACGAGCTCGACAAAATAGTCGATTCCTGCTTTTTCCACGGTCACCTCCAATACCAAGCCAAGTGGACAGGATATTCGCATGAACACAATAAAACTTGGTACTTCACACACAACTTCGAACACCCACAAGATGCCATCTCAACCTTCCACCAGCGATACCCAGGCGAGCCTGGCCCAGGTGACAATCACGTTCAACCAAGACAAAGAAGAGGGAAAGGCTCCTGCACCGTTGCAACAACACGAGGGCTGGGGCAATAGCCCCCACCAAACCAAACCCAGTAGCCCCGAATACTCATTCATGGGACCAACCGACAAAGAACTCAAGGAAAGGAAAAAACAAGCACAGCATAACGCCATGTCATGGACGGTATGCTACGACGATGGATGTCCCACACACTACGGGGATAAGGGAGGCTCGGGATAGTTCCTGAAGGAATGTCGAAAGCGTGGTGCACGCCCGGACCACGTCCTGAAGCATTGGCAACAATGCTTCAGAAATGGGTGCAGGATGCACCAGGCACAGAAAGTATCTGCCGGATTCTATCCGCAGAAGGATGGAAGCAGGAAAGAGTTGGAAGGAGTGGATGCCAGAAAGGCATGGGCTACGAGGATGCGGTCCAAGGAGGGAGGGGCCCAAAACTCCTCAGCAGATATGGAACCGGACGTGAGGAGCCGACACAGGCAGATCCGGGGACTCCGAGAACAACTGGGCCAAGCCGAGGCCACAATTTCTGCAAACGACAAAACAATCGCGGAGTTAAGACAGCTGAATGATAATTAGCGGCACACGATCGAGATGGCGAATCTGACCCTAGAATCGGGAAGGGTCAGATGGACGATAGCAGATGAAAAGTTCCACAAGCTGAGAAGGACCATGCGCTTGGCAGGACAGGAACTATTGAAACTGTGAGAAAAAGCCTGATGGGACTCAGGCTTAGGAGGAGGGAAGCTAATGTCACGAACGTGGCTTGGCATGAAAGAGGTTTTCACATGATGCATGGTTATGAGTCACAGGTATGTTATTGTTTTATACATATGACTCATTCGGGTCATATGATTTGTTATGTGTAGGATTTGTGATGCTTTCGTACAGGGCTCAAATATGAGTCATGGGACATGCGCCTGGTAAGTATGCCTTGCAAGTGTACCTTGCAGGTAAGCCTTGCGCATATGATTTATGTTTCGCTCATGACCTCGTTATGAGGTCATGGGTTTCGCGCATATGACTCAGTCGAGTCATATGACTTGTTTATTGCATTATGATTGGTTTATGAGTTTTGTAAATGATCTCGCTATGAGGTTATGGGTTTTGAGCATGTGATCACTTTGGTCACAAGACTAGGTTGTTATGATTTGGTTTCGCACATGTGACCACTTTAGGTCACATGACTACGGACGGGAAGAATACTATATAAGGAGGCCGATGCGGCCGAGGAGGATAGGTTCTTCACACTTTGTTCTAAGTACTTTTCCTACTTATTACTTTAACGAATATAAAACATCTTTACGACCTTTATCTTTATTGCAACGTTATCGTTACGCCAAGGAAAGCGCTTTACGAAGAGGAGTTAGAGAAAGCTTACGATAGGCATTCCCGATAGAAGACAAAGGTCTTGTATTATCAGTAACATAGGCAGAGGCCTAGAGCTATCATAAGATGAAGGAAGAGGAAGATAGAAACAAGAAGTATCATTCCCCATCGCCAAGAACTAACTATCCAAGGAGGGATCGTTACAGTTTATCCAGTTTGGGTATGAGTACAACCTCAGCCTTGTGCCAGTCTGAAATATCGTGCCGCAGCCTGTAGTCCACCAGGCACCTCAATGTTGTTGTATCTCTTCATTTCCAAAATCATAGGAAGTGATAGCCAATATCATCCTCACCTGGGCCTCTGTTCGTAGCAGACCTAGTAAGGGCAATTTCCATTTCTTGAGCACTTTCCATATCAATCTCAGAATCCTCCCAGGTGGTGGGGTCAACAGGAGACAACTGCTGTGCAATCAGGTCACTAATGTCTGAATGTATAGTAGCATAGAACCCATCTGTTCGTGCCATGGAGGGAAGGGTTCGCTTAGCTTTCAACTTCTGTGCTAACCTAAAAATATCTGAGTCTTGGCTCTCAGCTATCTTTTCCCTGATATGTTCGAATCTGGCCCTTAGCAGGCATGCCCGGTAGACACATTAGGCCAACTTGTAGTCCTCCATCCTCTCTGCCCAGCGTTTGGAGTATCGACGCAGCCGGGCCACATCCAACCTCATCCTGTCTAACTCTGGTGTCCACCACTGGTACTGACCTCTGCCAACAGAGGCCCGTGGGAGTGCGTCCACCCCTTATCTTACTCCTTTCCACAACCTCCCATCTTCCACCTCTTGCAGGGCATCGAACTGTTTCCCAACCTTTTCCCAGACAACCTTCTTCCAGGCTGGCCTCCTACGCATGATGTTATCAGGGAGGTCAATTGCCAACTTAAGGGCTTGAGTACTATGCTCACAGCCAGTGGCGTCCAGGTATCGATGCCTAATGTATGGTGCCCGATGTAGGCAAAGGTCGATTCTGGAAACGTTCCGAAAGGTTGGTACTGTCAGGGGAACCATGTTTATATCACAAGTCGGGGCCATGAACCACTGTTTCAGCCACCATCCGCCTGTACTGTTGTGGTCCACACTGGGGTCCCAGTCTTGGTGTCTGGCATTAAAGTCACCAAACACGATGTCTGGTTCCCCGAGTTCATCCAACCAGCCAACAAATTGGTCCTTAGTGTAGCCAGGTTGGAAGTAAACTCCGGCAAGTACTTTTTTCATCCTCCTTTCCCAGTAGTTCACACACTGGCACTGCTCTTCCCATGTCCCACCATTTCAAACATCCCACAAATGTGGGACTAAACAAACATCTCAACACCTGACTTTTTAACAAAGGAGAAAAAATCTCACCCATCAACATCTATAGGTACATGCAGTCCCTCCAGGTCAACCGGTAGTTCAATAATAAAACACAAATCAACAAAAGAAAACAAATTCAATGCCAGTGCCCGATTCCAACTACTCCTCCCCACGTTTAATGCCATTGTCATAATAAGTATTAAAAGGAGGCCTCAACTGATCTACTCAGGCCACAAGGGCCCAAGGCGTAAGGAACACCACTATCCTGGTCCCAGGCAGTCCAAAAGGTATCTTCCCGGTGGAGTTTGGAGGTGGCTGTAGTTTTCGAAATCCCACGCGTCAGCAAAGGAAGGAGGAGGGGTGTTCCAGTTCCTCACCCTTGACCTTGTCTGACTTCTGACGGGGGTCTTCATCTTCCACATCACTGCTGATCTCAACCAGTCATGGTGTTGGAGATCTTCCACGACTGCGGTGTCATCTCCGAGGCCTCCCCGTCTGACTTCCCTGTTGTCCCGGTTTCTTGGCAGGTTCTGCGGGTGGGGCCGACCCTTGATTTGGACTCGAGGACGACGGAGCTGGTGGCGACGATCTGACTCCTGGGCACTGCTTGTATCTAGTGAAATGGTCCATCCAGTCACAAAGCCATCATTGTCTTCTAGTGTGTCCACAGGCCTGGCCCATACTTCCTGGGCATCCAAGCTTGCTGCATATATCTTCCCGGGAGAAATGTACTCCAAAACAGAACTGACAGCGAGGTGGGCGACCACATGTGACCTCAAAGTGGCCAGCCTCCAGGCACTTACCACAAACCTTTAGGAGTCTGTGTTCTTCAAACACCTGAACGTTGCGGGCTCCTCCTCTCAACCAAATCATTCCCTCAGCCAGCCTTTCCCTGATGGCCTCATTTCTTTCAACTACAAAACGGATACCACATATCATAGCATTAGCCTGTCTCATGGCGTGGATGGACCCCATAATATCTGGCCTGGATACCATTACTACACCAGTATTGGAATGTTCCAAGTCAGTGCAGAGGTCATCCAAAGCTGCACTTCCGGTCCATCCCTCAACCCTCCATATTAATCCCCGTCCTGTGTCAGCAAGCAGGACACCAGAAACAAAAATCTTCATTTTGTTCAATTTCCTCTAAAACTCAAACTCCAGGAGCGACAACTCTCTAAGCAGGTCAAGCCTTACCTTGTCGAGCCGGTTGCCTAGTTCGGTGACAGAATGTCCAGCCAGGGTCAGAAAAATACAACCAATCTCAGGCTGAATGTACCCGGCACAGAGGTACAGGGCATCACCTCGAAACTTTCCCTGATTTGAGAAGGTCGTGTTGATTCAGTTCCGAATTGCCTCGATGCCCACACCTTCTGGTAGGGCTACTTGTTTGCAGGTGGTGAATCACATAGTAATATGCCTTCTGCGGGTATCTGGGGTCAGTGACGCCTGTAGTGGTGCCGGTACAGAGTTGAGTAGGTCGGGAGGTCCATGTGGAACCCATCGGTACTCCTATCATATTAGGGCTGTGGTTACCTTGATGCTGGCCATGGCCGCAGGCCCTGATTGAGCTGGCAGAGTAGCAGGTACACCAGCAATGGGAGCCAGTTCCTGTCTGTCAGTGTTCTTCCCCTAAGTCTTGGCCGGAGTTACCATTTCCTTCTCGCCACCAGATCCGCTGGCAGCCTTTCTTTTCCTTCTAGCAGCACCGCTCAGGCGCCTACCACATTTCCTACCCTTTCTCTTTTCTTCTTCCTCCCTATCCTCTCTTTCTCAGTGTACCCATTTGCCTTCTCCTCTACGAGCCACATGTAGAGTCACCCCTCCTTTACTGGAGGAGCTCCCACTGCTAGACTGGTGGAAGGAGGCTGCTGATGTGGGGTGGGTGGAGGGTGTCTGCTCTTTTTTAGTGGTAGGAGGCTTGGGCAAGTATGCCATCCGTTTCACTACCTCTATGAAGGAGGCTTTAGCTGTAAAAGCAGCTGTAGCAATTTCCTTTCTCTTAACTGGGGGCAGGGGGTGGTGTAGTTCCCAACAACATAGACCAGGTATTGCCAGATATCTCTGAAGAGGATCGGCAGTGGGGGGACAACTTACCTCGTAGGGTCTCTATCTCTTTTCCTTGCTTGCTAACAATGTCTGTCAGCGCCTTCACTGCCTGTTTCAGCAGGTGTACCCGGCTCCAGTAATTCACTCCGCCCTCTGGTCCTTCATTACTAAACGCAGTGCCATTGTCCATCCAGGTCTGAACATCATGCACAGTGTCGTCCTCAATTGACTCGGATTCCAAGGAAAGAAGTGGCTCAGTGTTGCCAGAGCGGATATCCTCCAGCCCTTCCAATATGGATCCAATTATACTACCCGAGCAGGGCCCCAGAGAGGGAGTCCTACCTGCATCAAGCATCTCGCATACTCCTGCCATAATTGAGTCTGCCCAGGCCATGGCGGCATCGGCTTCCTCAGGTTAGGAGTCGGGAAGTTGAACCTCCAATGGTGTTTGGACGTCGTGAGAGGCTTTCTGAGAGCTAAATAGCTGTACTTCTGGTGAGGTCCACTCTCT
Source organism: Tuber melanosporum (assembly GCF_000151645.1). NCBI lineage: Eukaryota > Fungi > Ascomycota > Pezizomycetes > Pezizales > Tuberaceae > Tuber > Tuber melanosporum. The sequence goes on along the minus strand of NW_003298877.1, from coordinate 80,293 downwards.
ATTATGGTCCAGTAGGGATAATGCCATTGCCGCAGAAGGGACATGGATGCTGTCACCCAGTCCAGTCACTTTGGAGTTATGTCCTTCTTCCAAATCCATAGGAGTGTCCCAAGCCAACACCTCTGAGGTAGGCAGGACATCTTCGGTTACCAGTGGAGATGGGGGTAGTGGTGTAGCCTCGATAGTTGATGGGAGACTCACAGGTGGAGGAACAGTCAGGCGCCCGTGTTGTACGTTAAGGGGCAGGCCAGGGAGGGCTGGAACGATCTGCTTTTTCTAGCCTTCATCGACATTGATTGCCCTCAAAAACTGTAGCCTCAGAACCGGAGTAGCGGACCGCTTAGTGGGAGACACCAACTGCGCACGGCACTGTATCCCAGTGGTAGGAGGCTTGTAATCCTCATCCTCAGGGTCATCTAACCTGAACTTTGGGGTCTCATAAAGAGCCCTTTCTCCAGATGACATCCCGTCCAGAAAGGAAGGAGTGGATGAGCCAGCCTTATGTAGAGTGGCCTGGCAGAGGAAACTGGGTATCTTACTTTGGACAGCCCTAGTGAGGGGAGGGGTAGGAGACCATGAACTCGCCTCAACCATAGCCGCAGCCAAGTCATTTTCGGTTCGTAGTATAGAGGATTCAGGGACAATGGCCTGAGAGTCTTTGGAGGGAGAGGGTGCTGGGGCTAAAGAGTATTCCGAGCCATGATCGAAGTTGAACCAAATGAAGAGTCCTGTGGTGGTGTCCTTGTTTAAGCCACACGTGGCTGAACAGCCTCTCCCAATTAGGAAACCCTTCACCAAAATCTCCACTTCTTTCATCGTGGCAACAGTCGCGTCAGTAACCCTTTGCCGAACCAAGTCATCAAACTACGGGTTCACTGCATTTCGACACCCATAACAGTGGTGAAACTGTAGGAAATTAAAGTTTCCATTGGGTGCAACATATGACCGTGTAGTTGTGGAGATAAGGCCACAGTCAGCCTCAGTAGCAGGCGCAAGAGACAAGGCCGCACAGGATGTCTCAAGCAAGGAGGAAGGGTTGGAGTTGAACCGAACAGGGGACGACATCCTCGAAGGAGGGGGAAAATCTGTGGAAGAGGAGGCTTTCGAAGATGCTATCCTCACCCAAACTACACTCAGTGATTACTGGAACCAGGCTATGGATATCTCATACTGAAGTACCTTCTAAGCAAGAACAACTACTTCTAACCAACCGCCCTAAACAAAAAACACAAACAAGTAACAGTAGATGAAGTATTTATTGCGAGCGAAATAAGGTAAAGTATTGGTGCGCTCACTTCCAACATGGAGTGCAAGAAGTAGGAAAAGTACTTAGAACAAAGCGTGAAGAACCTATCCTCCTCGGCCATATCAGCCTTCTTATATAATATTCTTCCCACCCATAGTCATGTGATCCAAAGTGGTCATATACGTGAAACCAAATCATAACAAACTAATCATGTGACCAAAGTGGTCACATGCTTAAAACCCATGACCTCATAGCGAGGTCATGTGCGAAAACTCATAAAATAATAATAATGCAATAAACAAGTCATATGACTCGAACGAGTCATATGCATGAGACCCATGACCTTATAATAAGATCATGTACTAAACATAAATCATATGCGTAAGGCATACCCGCAAGGCACACTTGCAAGGCAAACTCACCAGGCGCACATCCTATAACTCATATTTGAGCCATGTGCAAAACATAACAAATCATAACAAAATAAATCATATGACCTAAACATATCATATGTGTGAAACGATAACATAACTATGACTTATAATCATGAGTCATGTGAAAACCTTTTCCCTACCAAGCCATATTCGTGACAATAGCCATACAGGAGACTGGTATGAGAGTTTTTAACATCAAGGGCTAGTTGGGTATCTGTGGCTCTAAGCAAGATTCTTCCGCATTCAAGTTGTAGGATCAAAGGATTGGGCACCTGGCTGCTGGTGTTAGCCTTTCTATTTTTACAGTTTTTCTTCTGGCTGCTGGAAAACAAGGTGGAGTAGAGGTGCGGGTCTGCATAGCATTAGCTGATATGACTCCCAGCCTTATTGTACATAAAACTAGAGAAATAAATAACATGATAAAAAAAGGCATCTTAGAGTACGGAAGGTACATTAGAGTACAGAAGGCAGTAGGAGCACAGAAGGCTCAGGACAATGGGAAGACATTGAAAAGTCTTTGGGAGAATCTGTTATTTGTTCTTTCTTTTGTTAGAATGAGGACTGTGCAGAGGGGATAGAAGATAGATGTGGGAGATATGAGAGATCAGGGTGTAAAAGTGATTGCAGAAAGAATGGGATAGGTGATTTTTATCATTTATTTATACTCCTCTCTTTTCCTATTAGTTTGGAATTGTTGAGCGAGTGGATGAGTGGATTGTTAGGGAGAGAGAGAATCAGCAAGAGAAAACTTTTCATACCCCTCTTTAGTTGACTGCCACCCGAAAGCCTTAGTGTTAAAAATGGCAGTTAAGTACCCATAACTGGAAACTACAGTGGTGTGCATACCTCTCATATGAGGACGTGTAAGCAGTGAAAAGTTTTCACCTCCCTATTTCTGTTCTTTTCTTTTCTTTCTTTCCTTCTTAAGAAGTCAACCAACTCCACTCCACACCTCTTGTATGAAACTCTCCTCACTCCTCTTTCACTATTGTTCACACACATACAATACAAGGTTCCCTCATTACCATCAGAGCCAACTCTATCCACTACGTAAAACCCCCCTTTCAGTCATTACTGTTGCAACTACAACCGGTTTTATACTGTCTGTCTTCTCTAATTTCCAACACTTGGCGTTTGTTTCGGCCGAGTGATAGTCTGTGACGACGGACCTACCCCCCTCCCATAACGGTGATTGTTAATTTACTACTCCAGACATTCATCATTTTTATTATCAACGGTGTCCAAATCGCTGCCGTAAGCCTTGTTGTTGGAAAGGTGAACATGCTCGAAGAGAAACCAGCGAAAGCGTAGTTTCACCCGCACCCAAGCTGCTTGATCAATTTGATAAGTCCATATACTCTTTTTGAGGGGACTCGTGTTCTTGCTGCCCTTAAATGGTGCTATTAGCCCAACTGGATTTATCGGGGTCCATGGTGGAGCCCTCCTAGGGGTTTCAGCGATAATGTTTGCTTTATGTGTGATTAAGGAATAGGACTTCAATGCAACTAACTTGCACAACACGGCATTTATTTGGCCCCAATGAAAGGGCATCATTGAATAGTGCAGCTGTTGCCGGAAGAAGAGAGTGTTATCCCCCGGCCTCTCTGAGACAGGCAGTCAAATTAGTCGCCAGGCGCGCTGAGTCCAGGTTTGGCAACAGTCAGCTGAACTTGGCCAAAAAACCGGATCTCCAGTCTCTTATGTGCCCAAATGACCCAGCGCCCTCAGTGAGTGTAATGTTTCAAGCGAATTTCAAGGCCCAAACAGTTCCAGGAACGACTCGGCGTGTTGGATACGAATTTAGCTGTTCCAGAGGGACCAAGGGATGCCGGACATGGCAAGTAAGTACGGCCGAACAGCATGCCTAGCTGTGCAAAATGGACACTTTGGACCTCAAGTGAGGTGTAAGGAGGGAGGTGGTGGGGGTTACACATGATTTAATAAGGAGAAACCTATCCCTAGGTCCCTAGATTCTCAATTACCCCCCTAGTTACACCGAGGAAAAGAATATTGTGGGTCCGACCTCGCTCCCCTTCAGTGGCCTCCGCCTAAATTTACACACAAACCTTCTAACATGCTAAATACTATAGACACCGCGACAGCAGAGCCTGGAACAATTCACCTCCCAGTATCTAGTTCCCTCGGTCCCGCAAGTGTGTAGGGACCCGCGTGCTGGGGGAATACGAAGATGCAGATCACCAGGACCCGGTCAACGAGAATTCTCCCCCTCGTTAAAGGGCCTACCGAGCCTCCCGTACCGGGGCGGGAGGACCGGAAACTACGAAAAATATTGATGGTACTCGAGTGCAGGGCTTACGAGCAATGCTAGGAAAGTCAACTCGTGGCGGAAAGTCATATAACTACTTCGCGGAAGGATGCCCTCTACAGCTCAAATCTCCTGCTATTTAGTCTAGTTTCCGCCAGAACCGTTCATAGAGACATCCCTAGAGAGAATCAAGACCCCCACTGCCCCAGATTCGAGAAACACCAACTCAATCATTGGGTTCTCAAAATAAGAGAATCTAAAAACTAAAAGCTAGGTTACATTTACCATCACAATCTCCTTGTAGACCAATTCGAGTAGGATACTGTATCATATCATAAACTCTAAAAACTCGCTATGCACGCAGATATGCAAGTCGGGGTATGGAGCATCTGAGCCACCCATTTGTGGCCATAAGAAGCAGGGATTTCAACAAGCTTCGTTGGGTCCCGTTCGGAAGGCAACCCCTGGAGCATACCGGTGCCCAACAGACCAAGCTGAATAGGCGGACTGAAAAAAAAAACGCCAGCATACTCTGGGCACGGTACTGGAACTTCCCTCCAAAACCATACTCGAGTACGCCATGTAGGTGATCTACATCTAAGACCATTCATGAAAGGTTTAGCTGCATGGAGAGTTTTCGAGCATAGAGCGCTTGTGGAATGGGAGGTGGACTCAATTAAATCACTCCCGCTGCCGGTTCGGCGGTGCTTCGTCAAAAATACATTGGCGCCCACTATAACATTTTCCTTGGTGAGCGAATTTAAAACCTATATACAGCCCCCCAACCTCACCTCCGAGTTCATACTAGAGGACAGTGGTATATAAACATGATTTTCATTTGACCATGTCCACAGCCGGAACCAACCGCAATCATATTATGATACGTTCGTTAACAACTACGTAGTTTTTGTTCCCCTTTTTCACTATGTTTAGAAATACTTGCACTACATTCTTTTTTTCTCTATGCCCAAACAGCACTCACGCCCACACTTGGGATGGTGAGGAAAGGGAGAAAATCAAATTATGGGAAAAAATAAATACGCAACAAAGGTGCAAAGAGGATTTACAACCACAAATCAATAAATATGATACGAGGGAAATCCCAAACCACACCAGCTAAATTCAATACAATAGAAATAGGCCCCCCGCAAACGTCTAACTCTAGATTGCAAACAGAAACAGATAAATCCTAACCAGACTATTTAGGAAAATTGGTATAGAGGTTCGGACGGATATGTGATAGATATGCGCATATGGTTTCCTCCGACTAAAGGAGGGTATCAAAACCGAGTTCCCGTGGAAGACTTAGTCCGGAAAGAAATCAAAGGCAGTATTTTAAACTGCTGGGCGGGGGGTGAGCAGAGAGAGACAGCGGCCTCGGCAGACACGTTTATGGAGCTATCGTGGTCATTGCGGGGACGGCGCATAGGCGAAGAGTAGTTAAAGGCAGAAGGAGGGCGATGCCTCAGCGGCCCTAGGCCACTCTGGGTACTGCAGATTCCGAGGGCTCTAGCATGGCTATCACAGCTGCAAGGCCCCGTTTAGTAGCCCACCAGAACGGTGTTCTGCATAATTTGTCGGCTTGCTGGGGTCGACGTCGTCCCGGCTCAGCAGTATTTTCGCCACTCCCGCATGCCCGTTCCGAGCAGCACGATAGAGTGGTGTTTCCCCGCTGTTATCTGGCTTGTTGGGGTTAACGTCTACCCGTCCGAGTAGTATTCTCACCACTCCTTCGTGCCCACTCTCGGCAGCACAATTGAGTGGTGTTTGGCCACCTATCTAGTTTGTCGGGGCTAAAGTCATCCCGTCCGAGTAATATTTTCACAACCCCCTCGTGCCCATTCTCAGCAGCACGACAAAGTGGTGTTCAGCCACTATTATCTGGTTTGTCGGGTTTGAAGTCCTCCCGTCTGAGGAGTACTCTCACCACTCCCGCGTGCCCATTCCCCGCAGCACAATAGAATCCTGTTTCGCCGTACTTATCTGGTCTGTCGGGGTTGACATCGCCCCGTCCGAGGAGCGTCTCCACCACTCCCCCGTGCCCATTCTCAGCGGCACGACGGAGTGGTGTTCGGCCACCACTATCTGGTTCGTCGGGGCTAACATCACCCTGTCCGAGTAGTAGTTTCACCACTCCCTCGTGCCCATTCCAAGAAGCACAATTGACTGGTGTTTGACCATACACATCTGGCCTGTTGGGGTCGACGTCGTCCCGTCCGAGTAGTATTTCCACCACCCCCTCGTGCCCATTCCAAGCAGCCCACACGAGAGGTGTATTACCCGCGCAGTCTCTTTGGTTGACATCACAGCCTTCCACCTCTACCAAACAAGCAACAATTTCAACAATTCCAAAGGCAGATGCATAGTGTAGCCCACTGAATAGGGAGGGTTTCTCGAAATCAACATCGTACAAATATGATTTCCGTGCTCTCAAGAGAATTTTAATAGATATGTGGTTACTGCAGTCGTCAAATAACTTCAGCGCAAGAAATTTCACACCATCTGAAAGCTCCCTTTTTGCGTGGACTCCCCAATATAAAGAAGAATATTCGAGAAACGGCATTCCTTGAAGATCGGGAGAGGAACTAGTCGACAAAGCCTTAACCTGTTGGGAATTCAGATAAGTTAAGCAGGTTTCTGCCATTGTCGAGTGAGCACAACCAAAAAGCTCGGAGTGAGCCAGGAGGTACTCTAGTAGGGTAAAGTGGATTAACCGGACCGTGGAAGCCTCCTTGCCTAGGACAAAAAGTCCTTGAGAGCAAGTTAGCAATGTCCCTATTGAAGGAACATTGTCGACATTGAGATTCTGCGACCCTATTTCGACTGCTAGGGCGTGACACAGCTCATCAGCCTTCAAGGGCCGCTCCGAGTGAGAGATCCACATCAAAGCCGCCATGCCGAGCCTCGACTTCTCCCCACCCTGTCCCTTTATCCGACCCAGCGTTGCGCCGTAAGCATCCCCCAACCCCAAGCCATCGGTCATTGCGCTCAGCTTCCGCCGCCTGCGATGGATTGTGGGTTCTTGTAGGATCGCATCAATATTCAGCGAGACGAGCAGGAATCTAGATGCTTAACTGTCAATAGACGACTTTAGGTAGCTTCACCGGTTTCGTTGTTTTTACGTACATTTCAGAAATCTCTTCAGGAATTTTCTTCAGGATGTCTGCCTCCAGACTACTATCCATCGCATCCGGGGTTGTGTCCTCGTCCAGCCTGGTATGAAGATATCTGACGATATCACCACTCCTAGGAGTGATAGATATAGTCGTTACTCTTCTAGAAAGACGCTTCCCAATTTCAGCCCGAATGTATGATCTTCCAGTCACGAATATTCGGGTACTTGGAGACTTCTGGAGGATTTGGTTCAGTGAATCCAGAAGGTTGACCTGATATCCTGCCGCCCATTCATCCAGAGCATCGATGCATATGAATGTCCGCCTTTCGGAAGAGGTAGACTGCAACATCTTCACAATATCGAAAAGTCGTGGGCCCCGCCCACCAAGGACATTTCTCTGGTCTTCATAGGCTTGCGCTCTCTCCTCCGGCACCTCCCCCATCCCGCTTACGACCTGCTTGAGCACTGCGCCTAGCATACTCGTTACTGACTGCTCCTTTTGGGCGGCGAAATCAAAGTAAAAACACGCAACGGCGACATTTTGTTCTCTAGCCCGATCACACAAGCTGTCTATCGCCAATGAGCTAATATCATCGCTTGTCAGTCTTCTTCCATTCAGCAAGGTTAGACCTTGTTACCTAATAAAAGTCTTGCCGACCCCTGGATCTCCGTAGCAAAATAGAACTGCGTTATCGGATTCACCTTCCTCGCAACCGGCATACCAGCTTCTATATTCCTCGGTTTGTAATAGCCATTCCCCTACACCTTCGACCCGGCGGTCTCGAATGTCCTGATGCCGTAACTTGGGATCTAGCGGGGATAGCCAGTCTAAAATACTAGACCGGTCATCGGCGACAGAAAAGTTATTGAAAACAGTCGTGTTCAAAGAGTTGATATTATTGCCGAATGATTGAGACATTTTCGTTTCGCTGCTTAAGGGATCTCAGATTACGGATGATGGAGTCGGTCGCCTACGAGTAATTTAGCGCACTCGGGTACTCGAGTATTGGCATTCCTGCGTGCAGAAAAAAAGGTGGGGTTTGTTGTGGAGCCTCATACCTTAGGACCCTCCAATCAATCTCTCCCAAATTTTTCAGCAGGAAACGCCACACCTCCTCAAGCGCTATCCTGCGGCACTGTACGAGTACGGTACTCGAGTAAATAACAAAAGCCTCGAGCATGCTCTCCGGACTCTACTCGAGTAACGGTACTAGCCGTTTTCAAAAGTATTCGGACATCTTGGTGCCAAGACATATAGCAGGGGTGTCAAGCTGTCCGAATACTTTTGAAAACGACTAGTACTGGAGTAAAGGGTAGGGCAGAAGGGCGGGGGCCAAGAACGAAAAAATGGTATAGTATCATAATATTATGTATTCAGATCCTTATGTAATCTCTGATAGAAAAATAATTTGCCGAGACCAAAGCATGCCGCATGTTGAAAATACCCAAGTGCCGGCATTGAGCCTTCGGACCCTCTCTACGGTCTTCTAAGAATAAATGCTCCCAGCAAATCCGGATCCAAAAAAGTCCTTGCCCTCCCCCTCGATCCCTCCACCACCTTAGGAGTGGCAGATTTTCGGGGAGGGGGTTCATTTGGGTGAGGTCTTGGTACTGTGCCATTTGCCCTGTCTTGCCATCAGTCTTTGACCATCATAGCTGAGACGAAAATGTGAATCGTTACCAAGGTTAAGTGAACTCGGAATTACCACCAGTAGCCAGAATCTGATCCTCTAAATGGTACTATAGTTTTCTTATCATCCAGATTACCACAGAAGAAGCTTAATGATAAGAGATTCCATGACACTACTCTCGTTAAATTTCCCTGCAGTGTGCAGGAGCAAAATTGTGCTACTATACTTATAGAGGGTTTAATGGCAATCAGCATTTCCTATTCTTTACCAAGTGCTTGTCCGGGCACGACAGAGAAAATTATTGGACTATGGAGTATGCCAGAAGGCCAGGCAAAACCAAATCCTGATGGCAGAATTTTCAGAAAAACCAAACCTCCGAACCCATGTAAAAACAAAAGGCAAAGCTACAAGTGACATAGTATGATATTTAAAAAAAAAAAAAAAAAAAAAATCAAGTCGTAATTACGCTTCTAGGTTCCCTCTTCACGTAAATTAGGGTTTCTTCATTTCCAAAATGCATTTTATTACTCGTAGATTAAATTCACCCTCTGTCCAACTTTCCTGACTTGCCTGTTTATAGTACCAGTACAGTACCCCTCCTTACACCTAAAAAGTGGTTCGCGTCATCCTCCCCTGGGGACTAAGATTTGCTCGGCTAGGCCTGCAGAACTGGATTTTATCAAGATTCTCCGGATGAACTCTCCTTTGATACCGGTTATGTGCACTGTGCGGTACAGTACTCGTAGTTGTCATATAGCTGAACATTACAGAGCAAAGCACCTGAATCCCAGCCTCTACTCGTAACCACAATTTCGCGAGAAGTATTATTAGGCCAACGCCTACCTCCAAGGTCAGCTGTGCAGCCGGCCACGGCATTTGCATCTTGCGAGTTAGACTACCAGAGTACAGCGCACTAGCAGAATGAGAGAAAACAGTCTATTATGCCATGAAATGGCATATGTTGCTAATTGAACTGCGGCAAAACCTTCGTATCTAATAGAAGCACCGTATTTGCATTGGGAATATACCTGATTCTCACCGCTGGAGTGTACTGAAACCTATTCTGTGCTCGGAACAGGCACGGAACGGTGCTCGAGTATCCACCTCGGGGGCTGAGCACAATTCCTCCATCGGGGGAAATCGGGTGTAACCTCAATGTGACAAGAGATGGGACCCCACCTTCCCAAGGCGCCCCCATAACCTCCGTCTGTCTGTCTGTCCCCCCATACCCACTTTCCCTTCTTTAACAGAAAAATCTCCAACGAAAAAATTCGGCAACAGATCCCAACGGCAAAATCGACACGCGAGAGACGAAATGAATCCGGCAGCACCTCAATACCCAGTCGTCTCAATAAACAGCAACTGTGGAAGTGTAACGGACAGTTACGAAAATGTGTGGAAAAACTGCGATATATCCTTATCCGATGAGAAACGCCAGGTTCTACGAGTAGAGTGGCTATCTCCGTTGGCATCTCGGGAAAGGTACCAGGCTGTCCGTGACGCCCGGGCGGATGGGGTGGGAGACTGGTTGCTTCACACTCCATCAAAGTTTTCCACGTGGCGTGCATTAGAGGATCGGGCCGCGAAGACTGTGCTATTTTGCTACGGGGATCCAGGGGTTGGGAAAACGTATATCAGGTATGAACCATCGCAGCCTCTCAAGTGAGTACGCCGCTAAAAAGCAGCACAGCTCTCTTGTGATAGATGCACTTTCCAGTGGGATCGATGGAGACAGTATGGCTACCACATATGTGTACTGCGACTACAGTGCTCGGAATGCGCAGCCCGCGAGCACTATATCGGGATCAGTGTTAAGGCAGGTTGTCGGAGCATTGACACAGATCTCAGGCGAAGTACATAAGGCATTTATCTGCATCGATGCTTTAGATGAGTTTCCTACAAAGCACCGGGTTCGACTCTGGGACTCTGTACAGCGCATTGTCCGGGAGTGCCCAAACACTCGGCTATTCATTACCGCAAGGCGTCAGATTAGAACAGAAGTGGAGAACTATTTTACCGAAGACGCCGATATGGTCACAATAAAACCAACTTTGTGCGATATAGGAACGTATATCGAGAAGAGGTTGAGAGACCCAGACCTCTACGCAATGGACAAGAAATTGCGAGCTGATATAGTCAGAATTATTCCAGAAATGATCTCGGAAATGTATGTATTATTTTAAGATATTAAATCTCACAAACAGGGCTAACAGTAACCTCTAGATTTCTTCTAGTTTGTATCGCCATGTACGCGATCCTCACGGAGACGACCATCCACCAGAGGAGACAAGCACGTCATAGGATGACCAACGGCCTTAGCTTACAGGATACATGCAACGCGACACTGGATCGGGTAAGGTTACAGGGCGAAGGAAAAACGAAGCTTGGAATGGAAGCGCTGATGTGGATTTCCCACTACGAGCGGCCCTTGGAATCCGAGTTGTGCCATGCGCTAGAGGTAGAATCAGGAGCGGAAGATTTTAACATCCATAATATGCTCCCGATACAGGCCTAATCGACGAAAAGGCATCCAGGGTCAGTCTCCTGCATCTCACACTTCAAGAGTATCTTGGAGAACACTCTGCCCTATTTATAACCGCTCACTCGAAGATGGCGGGAATCTGTCTCACCTATTTGAACTCTCGGTCGGTGAGGGTGCTACCGCCAAATGCCTATACAGCCCTAGCGACAACGCCCTTTCTCGAATATGCTACAAGTTTTTGGGAACCCATGCGGGACGGAAGATTCTGTGAACCTACTTCTGGAATGTAGAGATGTCAATCCCAACTCATCAGATCATAATGGCCGAACACCCCTCTCATTTATGCCTCAAGAGGATATTTATGTGTAATGAAGCTACTTCTAGAACACGGCGATGTCAATCCCGATTCATCAGATAACGATGGCCAAACACCCCCATCATATGCTGCCTAGGGAGGGCATGAAGTTGTAGCGAGGCTACTTCTGGAACGTGAGGATGTCAATCCCAACACATGGGATAACGGTGGCCGCATGCCACCACCACTTGCATTTACAAGAGGACACGAAGCTGGGGTAAGCTACTTCTGGAACATGGTGATGTCAATCCCAATTTACCGGATAACTGTGGCCGAACACCCCTGTCATTCGCTGCCTCGGGAGGACATAAAGATGCAGAGAGGATAATTCTTGAACCTGTGGGTGTCAACCCCATTTCATGGAGCAAAAATGGCCAAATATCCATATCATTCGCTGTCATCGGAGGATGTGAAGGTATCATGAAGATACTTCTGGAACGCAGTGGTATCAACCCCGATCTATCAGATAAAATGACCTAACACCCTTATAGTATGCTGCCATGAACGGGAGAGAGGATCTATTGAAGCCACCCCCAGAACGGGGGGATGTCAACCCTACTTCACCAAATAAAGTTGGCCTAGCACGCCTATCGTATGCTACCATGAGCGGGCGAGATGATCTAGTAACGCTACTTCTAGACCGCGGGGATGTCAACCCTGATTCATCGGATAACCGTGGCCAAACACCCCTATCGCACGCTGCCTGGGAAAGGATTGAAGGCATAGTCAAGTTACTTCTAGAATGCCAATATATCAATCTCAATTCACCAGATAGCAATGGTCAACTACCGCTATCATATACTGCCATCTTAGCAGATAGCAATGGCCCGGCACCTCTATCGTACGCTACCATGACCCAGGCGGGCAAATATAGCGAAGCTACTTTTGGAACGCATGGATGCGAATCCGAATCAATGGATAACGATGGCCGAACGCCCCTATTCTTTGCTACCTCCAGCGGAGATGACGGTGTAGTGAGGCTACTCCTGGAGCTCGTGGATGTCAATACCAATTCGCCGAGTAGGGGTGGCCAAACAATCCTATCACTTACTATCTAGGAAGGGCACCAAGGTGTAGCGAAGCTGCTTCTGGAACGCGGGTATGTCAATCCCAATTCAGTTGATATCAGCTGTCAAACGCCTATATTGTATCTGCCATTTCGAGGAGTGGGGGTGCAGTGAAGCTACTTCCGAAACGGGATGATGTCAATCTCAATTTATTGGGCGATGATGGCCGAACACCCCTATTATCAGTTGCGTGGAGAAGATAAGACGTAGCCATGCTGCTTCTTGAACGCGAGGATATCAATCCCGATTCACCGGATAGTGATGACCGAACACTCCTATTTTTTGCTGCCGAGTGGGTGCGGGAGCATCTAATAAAGTAGCTTCTGGAACGCGGGGATGTCAATCCCGATTATCGGAGAGCAATGGGCGAAACCCCCTATCATATGCTACCACGAGGAGGCGAGAGGGCGCAATCAAGGTATTATCGGAATCCAGAAGCTCCAATTGCTAATCGTCGGCAAACCATGATCGAATGCCAACCTCCTTAACTAGTGAGAATACTCCACATCAAGAAACATATCCACTTACGCTGACGCATGATGTTACTCTACGTACAACAGATAATCCCCCACTTGGCAACCCTATCTCTCGTTCTATCCCATCTAGGGCCCCTCAAGAACAACTCCTATAGCTCAAACAGTTTCAACCAGATCAGTTATACTCACCCCTCGTCCCATCCACCCCCATCCCTACCCTACGCTCCGGTTCGGCATTTCCTTCTTTCCTTCCCACTTTAATCCTATTTTTTCCTTTTTCTATTTTTCGCGTTTTCAACATACCACGGGTATGGTGATTCTCTTGAGTTATTTCATGCAATCCACGGTGCTTGGCATTAATTTCTATTTCAGTGTTGGTTAGATTAAGTTTGTTTTGCGATCCGGTCTATATACCGGTAATACTTATATTTCTTGTTTCACTTCCACCCCCGATTGAGATTCTCTTTATGCAATATTCCTAGTGTATCACATTAGCAGAAGCATTCATTCATAATAATAAAAATCTCATCCCCATGAAGCCCAGAATTCTCAAAGCACACCACAAGCCGAGCAATCCCTTAGGAATTCCACAATCTGCCCTGCTCAACCATCCTGGTATGCCGCTTGAGTAGCTCATCGTCAGGCTCTCACCCTCCACAGTACCCATCGGCATCAAAAACATGGCAACATGAAAAGGCCTTCTGTCCCCACCCCGGCACCCCTCTGAGCATTCATTGCTCACGAGTCTACTCCCGTATGTTTCACGCACATATCCGGCCCCCCGACCCGACAGGGGCCTTCACAGCAAGCAGCCGAGATCCGGCGTTTCCCAAGGATGGGCGATTAGGACCGGCCGGATGAGGGATTGTGGTGCTCATGGTTGATGCCTTCTCTGAGTAGCACGATACCAAGCTATGATACCGAAGATGCATTCTATTATGGAGGATCACTTTTGATAGACCAAAAGGGAAGGAAATAGCGGGGGGGGCTCAACCCTCATTCTCTTTCCGCAATCGCTCGCTAGCTTATCCCCTCTTACGACATCCTATAGGAAATTTCATTCTATGATACCCTCTTGAGCATTCTCTCCTAGCCGGGTTTCGTGACACCTAGGGGGCCGAATAATACCTTGTTTACCGCGCCATAGGCAACCAATCTATGCGAGATTCTCATTCATGGTGCTGGGAGTCAATTGTGTATTTGAAAACCCAACCCGGATCTTCTCTTCCTCCCCCTCACGCCCCGCGTAAATTAACTTTCCATTGAGATATAAAGGGCCCTCTATACTCGCCCCCGCCAACCGCATCGGTAAGTTCGTGGTATAGCGTTGTATCTAGAGTATCGCAAGCTAAGGAAACTCACCACCCGGGCGCCATCGAGAGTCCAACGATAGCGAGTGATCACTCCCTTGAGTGAAGACCAAGGAGAGGTCCGGAAGTCTTGCGTGGCGTCAAAATCCGGCTTCTATCATAACACCACAGCGACTGAGGGCAGATCCCACCGCCCCCCATCAAGGCTTGGAATCCACACCCAATTTGTCAGCTTTTCAAATAGCAATATGGTAGCGCAAATGCTCCCCCACTCCTGTAAGGCGTAAGATGCTCACCAGCAACTAATATCTACGACCTTCAATAGGCATGGAAAATTTATGAAAGACATGCCAGGCAAAACTCCAAGAAAATGGGGAGCCTTTCCCCAAAGAAGGCAAGGCCTTTTTTTGCACGCTGATATTGTATAAAAAATGACATTTTTCGTCGAGGTATAACCAAAAGGTGCAATACTAAAACATCCCATCCACAATAAAAACGCTACCTTCAACGCGTGCCAGGCAGGACCCAGGTACGGAGGAACATGCTCGGAATCCATCGCTGGCAGACCCGTCCACCGGGAAGAAGGCTCCTGGGTCAACTTTTCGCCCGGAACATCATGTTGGGGTGACCCTCCACCATCGGTTCTCCGTTCGCGAGTGCTCGCCAGCGTAAATAATCTCCCGGCACAAGCGAGGTGTGGATTTCGGTTCACTCTCGTTTCAACGATTACTCATGAACAGCTTATAGACGAGAAAGGCGAAGAACTCACCGAACTCGAGTAACTTACAGATCATTCCCTTTCGGGAGTGTGCGCCGATTGCAGATCGCTACTGCAGCCTATTGTGTGATTCAGATGAATGTCCTGTCCAGCCATACTAGGGTATTGACGTAAGTGATAGGACCGATAGGGCTCGACGATATCAAAGCTTCCTACCATTCCTGGCATCGCACCCACCAAAATTAATTAAATCAATTTTTCCCTCTGGAGATAACTACGCCCGGACTCAAAAACCCCGTCCGTCCCATCACTTACGTCCATACCTGAGTACTTGCACGGCTTGCACGACAAGCAAGGTGCGACTTTCAACCTACACGTATGTGAAACCCAGCCCCCGAACCCTACCTATACCTACCGTAGAGAAGGCGCTATCAAAATAGCGACACCAATACGAGAGTGGATTGAAATGTATAAAACCATTCTCCCATCCACCTGATAGACTATCTACCGTCAAACATACATTTTGCACAGTCGAGGGGGGAGAAATGGGCCGAATTATCTTTCCACAAACTTACTGCTTACTCCAACCAAGATCCAAGGTGATATAACCATGGTACTTGTATGATCTCGTAACCGTACCGTACTCTGGCGCAAGCCGAGTAACTAGACGCTCCCCACCGTGTAGAGCGGTGGCCAGTCTTCCATATCGCGGTAGGAATGAGCTTGGGGCAGAGGTTAGAGTGGAGGAGGTATTATCGCCGCACAGGTGCTTCTTTTAGTCCGTCGTCTCCGGTATTCCCGTGATACGATGTGACTTATCTCCTTGTGCTTGTATCTATGAGTAGCCCCGGAATCGCCCCAGGAGACTGGCTTGAACCCAGTGTCCCCCCCCCCCACCCCTGTTTTTTCTTTATCATTAGACACCCCGGTACGGACGCGTGCAGTCGGACAGCTGGGGATGGATTACAGGTGTCAAAGCTTTTCTGCTTGTTTGAGCAATCTCCATATGATACCAAGCCCATTCTCCTGTTTCCTGTGGGGCCAGAACGGTCAGGCCTCCAGAACCCCCGGTTGTCCCGGTCACCCATGTCCATACCCGAGTAGGAACCCCTCCTACCCGGTGAACATATGGATATCCAAAACCGAGTGACACACCATGCCCACCCAACCCAGCAGACAACAGAACCAAATGTTCGCCATCACGGTACCATACCCCTCACCGACAAGCCAGCCTAGCGGGAGCCCTGCCACTTGCTACACACAAGGAAAGGGAAAAGAGGAAAAGCCCCCAGGAGATTGACATAACCCAAGTTACACCTGAACCAAACCTTACTCCACATCATCCGTCCGCAAGTTTCGAAAGCCCCGTGCCCCCCGGTATGTATGTATGATATGTAGGTATCATAGGATACCAGCAGCATCACAAGCGCTCCCTGAAAATTCCGAAGACACCCGGAAAAGTTGTCGTGAATTTCCAACACACTCCCGGGGTCCGTCGGCGAAGGAAGCGCAATGCGGGTCTCGTTTCCAGGATTTATTTTAGAGATCGCTCAGGATTAGATCGCCTTGTCGTGGGGTGCTATAGGGGTGGGATATGCACTACACAGTACTACACATTGGATGCGAAGAACTTGAACAGCCCATTCTCCCCCCCCCCTAAAATTCACTAAGCACCATCACAAAAGGACCGCAATTCAATCCACACCACCAAAAAAGCCTGATAATAGGCAGCCACGATAAGCACCCCGTGCAACGTTGTGTAGAGTGAGTAATCGGAGGGCTCATCCACAATCCTTTGGGATCCGGCTGTCTACCCTGTTGGTGGTTATCCTGATTCGATCGACCGATCTGTGGCGGGATAGTACGGATGGTTAAAGCTTGGTGTTCGGGTCGGGATGCGGGTCAGTCATCATGCTACTGAAGTAAAGTTAAATACAGGTACGTTATCTATCTATCATACTGATTGTGAGCGGGGGGATACAGAACTTCAATGGAGTCGTGGGTGGTGGATAAGTTCACTGCAAAGGGTATCATCATGCCTGCAGGTTCCCTCCTGCCGTGTTGCTGCGATAGTTAACTTGCGGCGAGTGAGCCAAGACCACCGCGTGACATACACAGCGGAACACAATCGATGCAGAATGCTCAGATTTGCAAAGTCAGACACAACAGAACCAGGACAGGGCACTATTTGTAAAGAGCCTCAAAGGCCCCCCTAATAGATGTAAAAATAAAGAAGAACGAAAGAGATTCCAATCAATCAATATCGTAACCGCCTGCCACTCTCACCCCCCTACAATTGTGCTATAGTGCACTGTACCGTACTCGAGTACCTTACCGCAACAATCCACCCACCAGCAACCCGAATCCGGACACCCACCCGAGTGACACCCCGTGACAAGGTATGACACCCGCATCCATTCCATTCCGCCGTGTTCCAACAACCACCAGCCCTCATCCACCTTTCCAAATCTATCGCCAGCCCCGGGCCAGACCTCTGTGAAATAATGCAAATTAAAATTCCCCTACTATAGGTTCGGAATCCAGAGACCCATGAGATATTGAGGCATCTAGACTATCAATGTCCTAGACAAGGGGTATGACAGTAAGGTAAAGTATCCAATCTCGCTCAAATAAAACGGGATTTCCGTATCACACCGATCACTCATCATAGAATAGCAAGTGGTCCCTGACACCATTTGTATTACAAGGATGGAAAGGGGGCCAGCGACTACAGCTAGGACAGATCTGAGGAAATAGCGGATATTCTTCCTTTACATTAACTATGGAAAGGAAAAAGAGAAAAAGTTAAAATTAATAAATCGTATGGGAAAAAATGGCACACGCACCGGTCATCGCTCTTTGGTTCATCAAGTGCGTTGCCCGTTTCCGTGCCTGAAGACCAGAGGAATGAAAAATAAAAATAAAAACTAGAACAGGTAGGATCCCGCTGTACTCCGAAGGAAGAAATAGATAAAACATAACAAGAAAAGCGTAAAAGACGGAGAAAATTGTCGAGCCGACTTCGATTAAGATTTGGAATAGGACCCTTGCCATTATACACACACCACATCAACTAAAAATAAAAAACCTCCGGAAGAAAGTCTACATGCTCATTGCGAATTCCCCAAGTATAAGAGACCAGGAAAAAATGAAGATAAACCCAGATAAAACACCCATTAAATGCCGTCGGTTCGTGTAAATGCTTTCCCCCACCATTTTCCAAATCCGCAAGCAATTGTCATGCCGTTCGTTAAAACCGCGTGAACATTGCTAGCGTAAATGTTATTGCATTTACAAGATATAAGCGACAGCTCCAATGAGACCAGCCAAAGCGGCGCCGGCAACAGTAGCCTTGTTGGCGGAGCCGGTGAATGGCGGAGCGGTCGGTGCGCTGGTTGGTGCTGGCTTTGTGGAGTTGCCAGGTGCGGAAGGCTTAGAGGTTGGGATGGTGCCATTAGGATAGACAGGGGGGGTATAGCTGGCAGTGGGAGCATAGTGAGTAGGTCCGGTTCCGACAGGGACAGAGCTGCTGCAGAGCCGTTAATATCATGGCCAAATAGTGTCATGTCAATTGGGGAATGATTGCTACTCACCACTTTCCGGGGCAGATGGTGGTCGGGAGGATGGTGGTGTAGACCTTGGTGCGGGTGCAAGGGCAGTTGGTGATGGTCAAAGTGGTGGCCTCGAATTGAATCGTTAGCAATGGCTCAAATCCAATTGTCCATCAAAATTTATACCTTGGTGACAGTGTAGGTCTTGTTATTCTCCACAATGGTAGTGGGCAACGGGCAGTAGACGCAATAATTTTGGTGACTCGGGGCGCGCTTACCATTACAAA
>NW_003298877.1:57947-61205 GCF_000151645.1 Tuber melanosporum | reverse complement strand
GGGTGACAACCTCAGTGGTAGTTTATTCAGTACCATTTTGGACAACACCGGCAGAGGCACCAGCAACGACGGAGAAAACGGCAGCGATAGTAGCGAAACGCATTTTGACAAGTTTTATATGGTTTTTATGAAAAAACTTAAAAACGGAGGGGAAATATTAGAGTTACGGGGGGGTTGTATTAAAACGAATGAATACGCTAAAGAGCGAGCGTGGTGATAATGCGAGAAGCTAAAAGCAAGAGTGAAGAAGCGACTGTGGGTGGTGAGAGAGAGGAGAGAGGAGAGTTGGTCTGGGTCGGCTCCAAGGTCCTTTATAGACGGTTTGTCAATTGTATTGGGATGGGTGGATGGGGAGGATAGGGTTTGTGACCTCTTCGCTCTTGCTACTGGCTGGGGCCGATAGCATGGACGTGGGGCGTCAGGTCAACAGGGGTTGGGAGGAGAAAAATATTGCAAGTCAGGAAAAAGGGGTGGGTGGGTGGATAATCCTTTCCCTTCTTCCGCATGCGTGGGTATGGAATGAAGGCCTTTCCTCTCATTCCCCCTCTCACCCACTCATTCATTCACACCCCTCACTCTCGCTAATGTCTCTCCCAATCTGCCCGTTACCGTCTATGGAAGGCTTGTGCGGGTCAGTTTTCGTTTAGGGCAGGTACCAGTATTGTACTCGTACGAGTGCAATAACTTTGGTGCCACTCTCTATCAGTTCCCGGAAATTAGCATCCATCAGCGGTTCCATCTATCTCAAGTACCCACCTTTACCTATTTCCCATTCCAATTCATTGCCAAAAATAGTACACTACAAGGAGAGGCTATCGACCGGATCTGAACAAAAAGGTTGAGCGGTTGTCCCATCCCATGGCCCAAGATTCAATTCCCCCACCGTGCCATCCAGCTCGAGCAAATTGAGAATCTTATCTCCCTGCCGTTAACCCCCTTACGGACAAGTGCAATCGCCTCGGCGCAGGTACAGCTCGAAATCCACACCTCAGACCGATCAAGGGAAAGATGAAAGTGAAGAAAGAAAGGAAAAGGGGAGGGTAGGAGCTCACATGTTGACCAATACGGTGGGACAAACCATTCTCGGTCGGATCGAAGGAAAGGGCAAAAATTGGACACACACCAATCATCCCGTTGCCGACTTTTTCTGCCCATGATGAGGAACGTGGGTGGAGAAGCTGCCTAAATGCCTAAATTAGCCATGGTCGGTTGGTTGATTGGTTGATTACAGTACTGTTGTGCTTCGAAATCTGTCGTGCCAATCAATTGATCATCGGCGGGAAAGGACCATGTTGTTGTTGTTCTTTTTTACACCCTGATCTAACATGCCGGCATGGAACCGGTGCAGCAACCGATTGTGCTCGAGCAAGCTACTATTCCTGGACTATCCACCTGCGGCACTTGTACGAGCACAGTGCTCGAGTACGATGGCGGCGCCCAGGCTAGGAAGAATGAAAATTAGGTTTTAGTACCGGTGCTGTACAGTACGAGCTCAGCACTTGTTCAGCACTTTCCGCCGTTAACGAACTGGATCGTCGACTTGACCAGCGGAAGTTATCACCACGTGGTGGAGGGGAAAAAGTGAGAGAAAAAGTAATTGCTCTGCTGCTAGCACGGGAGACATGATACTCGAGGAGAATCAGGCTACGACGCAACCGCCATTGCTCCCTCCTTATTACACGCCACACAAAGCATTTATCATACACTCCAACCACTTTTTTCCACTCCCCGCTAGGACAAGCCGCTGGTCTTGTGATACAAGTACCGTATGTAAGAGTACTAGTACGAGCACAACAAATACAGGTACTCAGGCACAATGGACGGGTCAGAAAGACTGCATTAATGCTACGGTATGTCCCTCCACCCATCAGCTCCTTCTCGATCGGCGGCAATCGCTGACCCTCTCCTCCTCGCCTTGCCCGCTGCACCCGCCACTCGCACAACTCTCTCATTTAACCCTCTCACCGCAAAACCCCCTTCCTCCTTTCCCCGCGTCAACAGAAGGCAAATGAAATATCATACCGTAAGCAAAAAAAGGACAGTACCAAGTCGATCATCCCTTTCAAATCTCACCTTTCCGGACACAGTCAACTTTTAGTAACCTCTCTCAGGGAATACCGGTACTACCGTGCAGGCACTACGTCCCCTCTTCAGCCCTCAGCCCTACTGTACCGTACTCGTACACTGTGCTGTGCGCGACTGGAGAGTAAAAAAGTTTCACCTATCCATCGTTCCGCTCGAATCGAGCTGATTCCCGCGCGTCCGGTGAGATCAGGATACTACAGGCAAGGAGCTGGTTGGTTGATTCCGGCCGCATTCATTATCTATCGTAATTCCTTGCTTCTGTAGCTGCTGCCTTGGTACGAGCACTCGAATCCGGTACAGTACTTGTATCATATGTATGAAGATCGCCGCTTTGGGGGCCATCCGCCGCACTGCGACCACGAGCTAAGCTGCTCAAGTCCTCTCCTATTACCGGTACCGGTACCGTACAGTACTCAATTACGGTACTCGTACTGGCAGCTGGGGCTCGGACACTTGTGTGCTGTTTTCGGGGTCTTGGCGTGCAGAGTTCTGCATTCTCTTGGAAATCGCAAGCGGAATGTCAGGAGAAGGGCACGAGCGGGAGCACCAGGCACCCGAGCAGATTACGGCAAGTCGTCCCTACTCGAATACTGTGCACGAATAGCGAAGACTTGTATGACACCGTGACACCGTCGCTTTTTTTTCTTGTTCCTGTTCCCCAAACCAAGCCAAACAGATAAGTTATTCATGAGCGCCTGAGGAAAAACTCCCGTTGCTGATGTTGATTCTCTACAACACGGGGTATTCTGGTGATAATTACTCGAGTAGGCCGCCGCACCGCTGAAGCACAAGTTGGGTCCAGTCTAACAAATACTGGTACTAGTACCGTACTAGCGCTCTTCTGAAGTAGGGCGCAACTCGCTACGAGTACTTGTACTACTTGTACTCGAGCACGCTATCACGGAAAGAGAGAGGGCAAATAACCGAAATTACAGTAAAGGTTTACGCTTTTTTTTTTTTTTTCCTTTGCCTTTTTCGCTGCTCGCGTGCTTCCACAATGTATGATTCAGTATGAACCACAGCGCCCGTAAACGAAGGGATGAGATGGGTGAATCTTCAGATGGCGGCTGTTTCTCGATAACGGCCGGTGGAGGGGCTTATTGGAACGTGCCCCGTTACTTTACTCGTACTAGTAGTACAGTTGTAATACTGTACTAGTACTCGTACGGTAGT
>NW_003298877.1:52932-57652 GCF_000151645.1 Tuber melanosporum | reverse complement strand
GCAAGCAGCTACCTTAACAGACTCTCAGATAGAATTGTCTTGAACTCAAAGAAAATAGGATCCGCAACCTTTGTCCCAGCGAGTTTTCTCTTTTGCAACCCTTAGGAAATCTATTCGAGCACTGTTACGGCAAGGCAAGTGTACTGTTTGTGCCGAAAAAAAAAAATTGGATGGGTGAAAGAAATAGGGGGTGATACCAATGAGACAGAGCTGTGACATGACAGCTAAACGAGGAAAGATAAAAGCAAATTAAAAAGAAATATAAATATATATATTATGAAAATGAAAATAAGTACAAAATAATCATAAAAAATTAACATGATTGTAGTATTATATAAGGATTAACTTCTATTGAGTTCAAGAGTTATTTTTATTAAGATTCTATTATTTTATATATTGTATAGGTTTAAGATAAATGTATTGTAACACTAACTACAATGTCTATAATTACATCATTATAACTTCTGTCATTAAAATATACAAGAGGTAACACGTGTCAAGAAAATAATAAATTCAAATAATAAAAATAAATATCCCAGTGTATTTACGATGAGGGTATATCCAGATTTGATTCTTCCAAAAAATCTTTCCTTACGATAAAATCTACGGTAAAGGTCTGAGATACCACCCGATTTTGACAAAATATCCAGAAATACCACCCTACCCTCAACTACCATGCAAAAATTGTTAAATCAGATTAGATCTACCAATATGATTAAATTTCCAGTCCATGATAAATTCTTTAAAGTTGCAGGAGGTGCTGAGTAGAACTAACAAAAGCATCCACAATCTAATTCGACTCAACCACATCTATCAGCTAATTTCATCTGTGATGTCCGCCCTTGATCAGCTTCCTGGGGCATCCTCACTCGGTCAGCTTTTCAACAATTTTGTCAAACTTCAGCAAACGATCGAGGATTGGTCAGTAAAGGAGAAGTTCAGCTTCAAAGTCAGTGCACGAGACAATAATAGGGCAGTTTATACCTGTATTGTAGCAGGATGTGAGTGGCGAGTAAGAGCATATCGTACCAGTCAGGAAGATATAAAGGTCACGGTTTTGGTTAAAGACAATACTTGTCTTCCTGGTAATGGAACAAAGCGAACTAGTATTTCTGGTACTCAATCATGGCTCCGGCAACATGTTCCAAGGCATCTGAATATCACTCAAGCAACAAAGCCACGAGAAATTATGGACTGCTTGCACATACAATTTGGAGAAGCACTAATATACAAGGCAGCTAATTGCTTAAAGGCTGGTGTTTTAGATGATACGCTTGAAGGGCAAAGAGATGGATTCCGTCAGCTTCCACAATACGTTTCTGCTGTTTTATCCAGCAACCCTGAAGCATATATCCGCCTGTCATGCGACCATGAAAGCCATCGCTCTCAACGTATATTCATTTGCCCTGCACAATCTCACTCTTCTTTCCGCCATTGCCGCCAATTTATTGCAGTTGATGGTACCTTTCTGAAAACTAAATTCGTTCAAACACTCTTGTTAGCAGTCACTGTTGATGAAAACGGCAAGACGCTTCTTCTGGCTTGGGCAATAGTTGAGAGTGAGAATTCCTCATCATGGGAGTACTTTCTATCGAATTTACAAGTAGCTATTCCAGAGATCAGACAAGATGGAATAACTCTTATGAGTGATCGCGATAAAGGATTGGTTCATGCATCCCTTAACCTACCTCCTACGATTACACGTGCCTATTGTTGTAATCATTTAAAGGAAAACCTTATAAGAGCATATGGAAGAGGTGTATCAAATCTATTTTGGGTAGTGGCAAGGGCGCCCACTGTAGAAAGGTTTGAGGAATCAATGGGAAAGCTGCAAGAGGTGAAGCCAGAAGCAGTACAATATCTCAGAAATTCAGATCCTACTCTCTGGGCTAAAGCCCACTTTCCTGGGAAGCGTTACGGTCACGATACTTCAAATATTGTGGAATCCGTAAACTATGCCTTAAAAATTGACCGGGAGCTATCAATAGTTAAGCTACTGAATGCCATATGGCATCGTCTAATGAGTCAACGATTTGAGCGTTTCGTGGAGGCAAATTCAACAAATCCTATGGTTCTATATACCAAGTATTGCACGAAGATCTTGAGTGAGAGCAGGCTATGGGCAAGACAAAATATAGCACTCATGGCTGATGAGATTCACGGACATATTACACAGCCAAACGGCAATATCAAAGTGGTCAACCTGGAGGATCGTACTTGTACTTGCGGCATATATCAAGTGAATGGAATTCCTTGTGGGCATGCATTAACCTGTATTATGACTATCGCACATGTAAGTCTCTTTTACCCTTCGGATGCAATATCTTCTACTTACTTTTCTATTGGCCGTACAAGATTACCTTCCACAAACTCTCTCTATTGCGACATGGAAATCAACATATAACGACAACCTTCTTCCTGTTGATATTTCCAACCTGCAACCTCAGCCAGAGCCTGTTCCTGCCCTTCAGGGTATTGAACTAAATCCAGCTCCTATTGCACAACATGTCGAGCCACCAATTACCAGAAAGTCACAAGGAAGACCAAGAAAGGAGCGAATTCGAACTGGAGATTGCCGTCGTAGACAGTTGATCGCAAACCAAATTGGTATACTTCCAGAAGATCCAATTCCTCCACCACCCCGATGCTCTACTTGTGGTAATCCTGGTCACAACTCTGCTACCTGCCGTAGATCACATAGCTAGTCCTTGATTGGTATTCAGTAAGCTGAAAACCTCGTATCGGTTTTACTATGTTTTCCTTAATTTTTAGCATCTTGGGAATGTGGATAAATTGTATAATAGTTACCTGTGGTATCTCTGTAGTCTAATCTGATCTCATAATTTTTGTGTGGTAGTTGAGGGTAGGGTGGTATTTCTGGGTATTTTGTCAAAATCCGGTGGTATCTCAGACCTTTACCATAAAATCTATCCTCTCCAGAAAAATTTCTTATTATTTAACTTTTTTCTAAAATGTCGACCAGACCTTATGTTGCTACAAGCTGTGAATGTGAAGATTTTCTTACCCCAAAGTCTGGGAATCTCAGAAAGTGTGGAGATACAGACTGCAGTCATCCACTTGGAGCCCATTAAAGTACGAAATCAGCAGTTAGTAGCAGTTACAAGCATATTGCTTCTGTTGTGAAACAACAGATTATTGCTTTAGATGATGAGAAAGAGCACAATCCACAAACATCAGATCCAGAGTCAAACAGATCAACTAGTCAAAACTCAATCGTTATTTCAAATCAATCCTTAAATATCAAACAAGTCAAACCATCAATCTCCTTCGGTGCTGAGGTTATTCTTGCTTATCAAAAGGGTGGAGCAAAAGCCTTACTTGAATGCCGTACTGTATCAGTTAGCCGTTACGAACCTCAAACGATCACAAGTCTGAATACTACTCCTCAAACAACATTTTTGAACTCTTCAAAGCCACTTCAAGTTAAGACAACTATTTGGATACGACAGGATGGAAATCATATGGTGAAGGAGAATTATTTGCAATGGTGGGACTTTCGCTTAGAGGATAACTGTATGGGTTACAATAACTGGTTTATTGAATATATTCAAAACCAGACTGGATGGCAGGAACGCAAGGGAGGGATTAAGATAAAGCTAGATTTTGGAAAAAGAAGACCAATTCTGATTGGAGAAACAGAGTTGAAAGAAGATCCAATAACAATTCCAGTACCAGAAGATGGAGGCACTTGGTGTAGCTTATTGCAAAATATTCCAGAATTTCTTGATGAGCTATTAGTTGAAGAGGTACGACGTGGATCTAGTAAAAGAAAGACAGTAGCCAATTCTTCAAATAATATTTGATGTCTCTCAATTCGTGTACCGACAACAGCAATTCAGAAGAAGGAAGATGAGTTAGATTCTGGGTGGAGTTCAAAGAAGCCAATACCACATGTGGTCGTCAAGCAACAACGCAGAAGAGTTAAAGTCGAAACTGGAAGATCCTTGCAGCATGCTGACTTATTCGTTCAACCTTTTAAGCCAATCACAACTTTATCCGTTCAAAAGTCAGAAAATCCTATGTCAATTCAGTCTTTAATTAAAAATAATTCTACCAATATTACCACTATGGCTATGCCTTCCGAACAACATTAATCCTCATCAGTCTATCGAACTACTAGCTGATCATTATACACAATAACTCCTCCCAATATTGCTATCAACAATGCGAAAGGGCTCAGACAGCGTACAACTAGTATTCTCTCACTGGAGGGAATTACATTATGTCGGAATTTTCCAGAAAAGTGTGAGAAGGTAGTAATCTATTAACAAACATCGTCATCTCAGTTAGGAGTATCAGGGATAAACAGGAGGAGACAAATTGATAACTTATTTTTTAATAGAATATGTAAGAAACAAAAGGGAAAACTGAAGAGTGAGAAAGAAGGAACTGAGTCTGGTTGGAGCTCAAGAATAACAGATTCAATGTCTGGCTCAGATGTAGAAAAGAAAGAATAACTTGAGTTAGCAGAAGAAATATATAAATAGGTATTTTTTATTCTTCAAAGTTATCTCAATATTTTTTAACTTGACTTTATTCACAGTTTTCTTGTAGTAGTTATTAGTTTTATCTTTTTCATTTCTTTGTTTCTCATTATATAAATTGTTATTCAATTTTCCACTCTGTGTGACTAATATTGCATATATATGGGCCGAGGTCATAGTTTGCGCGTGGAGCAGAAAAGTACGTACTAGACCAT
>NW_003298877.1:36672-52782 GCF_000151645.1 Tuber melanosporum | reverse complement strand
TATCACTAGTGATTCGAATATTGATTAAGTGCTCTTTGTCCCGAATGGGTCTTAATTCCTACCAATATGCAACTGAGATTCATCAATCCTACCTCATTTCCTTCATAGACGCCATAGACAAAGCTCCTCAAACTATCTGTATGGCTGCTGATAATCTATACATACTAAACATAATTATCGGTATATTAGCATACATTCCCACTTCTTACATTCTTTCAATCTCTCGACTATGCTTTTAATCAATGGATTCTAATCACATAGTTTCAGCCTGTCCTATTGCTTATATGCCGCTTTACACATCTCTGTAAGAGTTATAGGGTAGTGGCACCATGCATTGATGCACTTCTTAATAATTTGCCACGGATGCTCAATGGACTTGAAATCGGGTAAAGATGTAAGTCATTTATAAAGTCAAATTTCTAACTCCTACTTCGCCTCTACTAAGCCCTGTCCAATATTCCTGATCGGCCAGGCCACTAATAGGTTGCCTGATAGGCCATAGGCTAGGCCAAGGTAGGATGGTCAGTTAAATAGCCTAGAAGTACCTAGGCCATATTTGTAACCGGTATGGGTACTCGGTTATTAGTTTTGTTTTATGTTTTATTTTAAGTATTGCTTTGATACTTAGTTTGTTTTATGTTTTGTTTTAAGTATCGTTTGATACTTGGTTTATTTTATGCTTTGTTTTAAGTATCGCTTTGATACTTGGTTTGCTTTAAGTATCGTTTGATACTTAGTTTGTTTTATGTTTTGTTTTAAGTATTGCTTGATACTTGGTTTTGTTTTATGTATTGTTATAAGTATTGATTTGATACTTGGTTTATTTTACCAAAGAATATCGCCTGATATCTTTGATTAGCTTCGTTCATGCTAGATATAGACAAGATTTGTGTATTTAAAGACCGCTGGATTCCACGATGGAAAAGGCAGACTTTGACAGATAGTATTTCAATATACTTGGTTGAACAGTTACTTCTTTATTCCTCAGTACATCCTCGAAGCCTCCTTTAGTTCTCAGCTCGTACCTCCTCTCTGGAAGAGCAGGCCACCTGCCAACTATCGTATCTATTACTGATAATCTGATTAGCACCTTACGAACATGTTACATTTTTTTAACCTCAGCATGTGGTTAAGAACCTGTCCCCAGATTTAGGCCTAATCAATCTATCAATATCCACCTCAGAATGCTTGCGGAGAGAAGCGGCAGAATCGCGGCACATTCAGCTTCATCCCAAATCTAATATAGAGTCTTTGACAATCAGGAGTAGGAAGCAAATCCTACGACAAGACCTTACAAGAAAGAAACAACACCGGTGTTCTGCTAAGGAGTCGGGAGAACCCACAAATACGGAAGACATATAACCTCCAGGAGAATTCCCTTCTACTCTAGCAAAGAAGCCTTCCTTTGAACCTCCAATCGACCCCGAAGCCAGCAGCGAATCACACGTGGTATCACGAACGTGGCTTAGTGAGGAAAGGGTTTTCATGTGACACATGGTTATGAGTCACAGGTATGTTATTGTTTCGCGCATATGACCTATTCGGGTTATATGATTTGTTATATGTAGGATTTGTGATGCTTTCGCACATGGCTCAAGTATGAGTCATGGGACATGCGCCTGACCAGTATGCCTTACGAGTGTGCCTTACGGGTAAGCCTTGCGCATATGATTTATGTTTCGCACATGACCTCAGTATGATGTCATGGGTTTCGTGCATATGACTCAGTCGAGTCATATACCTTGTTTGTTATGATTTTGTTTCACACATGTGACCACTTTAGGTCACATGACTAAAGGCGGGAAGAACACTATATAAGAAGGCTGATGCGGCCAAGGAAGATAGGTTCTTCACGCTTTGTTCTAAGTACTTTTCCTATTTATTACTTTAACAAATATAAAACACCTTTACTATCTTTATCTTTATTGCAACATTATCGCTACGCCAAGGAAGGTGCTTTACGAAGAAGAGCTAGAGAAAGCTTACGATAGGTGTTCCCGGTAGAAGAGAAGGGTCTCGTACTATCGGTAACATAGGCAGAGGCCTAGAGCTATCGCAAGACAAAGGAAGAAGAAGACAGGAAGAGAAGTATCGTTCCCCGTCGCCAAGTACTAACTACCCTGAGAGGGATCGTTACACGTGGCTAGTACAGGGGGAGGGCCCTCTGGAGGAGGAAAGTCTCGATCTTGGCCTGAAGAAGAGGAAGTACCTGTAGCATTTGAACCTCCTAAGTTTAAACTCCACCTCGCAGCAAAGTTTACAGGAGAAGGAAAAGACCTCCAACCTGAAGTCTTTGACCGATGGGCGATGGAACTCACACACTATCTTCTCCTACAAGGAAAAGATGTGGAAGATCCTATAATGGGACTATACATTAGATCATTCTGTGAAGGAAAGGCAACCGACGCATACCACCAATGCTATAAGGAATACGGCAGAAATGTAAGATTAAGAGGATCAACAGTTCTCGATTACCTGAAAGGCTGATTCCAATCCTCTATCACAAACGACCTCCTATACAACAAATTCAACCCGCTCCACCAAGTCAATGGAATACATGTTAAGAGAATCACAGATGTAGCTACAGATCTGATGATGGATAAGGACCGCATGAAGAAAGAAAGCATTTCCAACTACATACTTAAGTGACGATTCTATGATGCTATGCATCCTACACTCCAGCAAGAGGTAGAACCACTCGAGGAAGATGACGATGATGTTGCAATAATAATTGCAAGGGCGGAACGAAAGGATGTCATTCTCCATGAAACCAAGGCATACAAAACACAGGCATCCTCCAGCAGTAATAGGTAACTACGGCACAAGCCCTCCTACAACTCTGAAGAAGATACCCCATGGGTTTTCAAAAAGAAATCAAAATATTCCAAAGAATCAAGACAACAGAAAGGAGAATGTTTTGAATGTGGAAAAACAGGATACATGGCAAAGAACTGTGCTACGAAGAAAGGGAAAAAAAAGGCGATTAAGTAAGAAGCATCAGTCAACAATCTTGAGAGTGATAGTGATGATACCCAATCCAGTGAATATGAGGAGATCCATATCAGATATATCGATGTAGAATGCAATAGTGTCTGACCTCCTGCTACATTTAAAACATACAATGTCTCAGAAGGTACCATCCTGATTATGGCAAGAAGGCGCGCGTCCTATTCGACACTGACGCAACTGGAAGAGACATGATTAGCAATGCCTTTGTCTCTGTCCATGGACTCCTAACCTGAGACCTTAACCAGCCCATACTAGTCAACATGGAAGTAAAAGGCTCACGATCAACAAGCCATAAAACCTGCAGATCAACTATTCGACTTGACTCTGCCGTCCTACCTCCCCTGGAAATGCTAGTTGGAAATCTAGCCAAATATGATGCCCTAATAGGAATGCCATTCCTGAACTGCCACAAAGCTATAATTAGATGTGGGGAATCAACCATCGATTTTTCAGATCAGAAGATTAGGGTCTCATGTAAACTAACAAGTGGCGAGTATCGAGCCGCAGTCTGTGAACCAACTGCCCAATACCTATTAGATGAGTACTCTGATGTTTTCCCCGATCAGATTCCTGAAGAACTACTAACTATAAGAGAAGTAAACCACTACATCCATCTCCGAGACCCCTCTAATCTTAAAAACCAATCTATCTACTCAATCCCTAACGCATACAAAAACCTACTAGGTGACTGGATAAACCAACAACAAAGAAGAGGAGTCATCTACTGAGTGGAAGCACCAGGTACCGCACCTATGTTTGTCCAATCCAAAGAAGATGGCAAAAGAATCTGCTCCTTGGTTGACCTCAAACTACAAAATGAAAGCACGGTTATGGACAGCTCTGCTATCCCAAATCAAACCCAGATCCTGAATGCAGTTGGACGGGCTAGATTCAGAAATAAGATTGACCTAAGCGATGCCTATTTTCAGACAAGGTTAGATCCAGAAAGCGAACACTACAACAGTTTCAAAACACCCTTCGGAAGTTTCATTAGCAGAGTTAGGTTACAAGGTGACATGAATGCGTCCGCCACCTTTATGTGAATTATGGAAAACCTCCTAAGCGAATACCTCCAGCATTTTGTATGGGTTTACATTGATGATATTCTCATTTTCTCAAACTCCAAAATGGAACATACCTATCATATAGGTTTGGTTTGTACCAGACTAAGGGAAGCTAAGTTCTACCGTAGCAAGAGCTAATTGATCCTATTTTCTGATAAACTCGATATCCTCAGCAATGTGATAGATGATGAAGGAATACACGCAGCCCCTGGAAAGATATCTTGTTTAACAGAATGGACAACACCCCGAAATCAGAAGGAACTCATGCGATTATTAGGACTAGTTAACTATATCTCCCAGTTCCTACCACACCATGCCACTGTGACAGCACTGCTCACAGACCTTACCGGCTATGCAGAATTTGTCTGGACCCATACTTATGACCAAGCCTTTGCCAACATCAAAGAATTGATTAAAAACGCCAAGGTTATAAGACCTATTGACTACAGTAAACCAGATCTGATATGGCCGATTACTGACGCATTAGATGTTGGAGTTGGAGTATGCGTTGGGCAAGGAGCCTCTCATGAAACAGCAAGACTGGCAGCATTACACAGCAGGATGTTCACTAATATACAAATGAACTATGGAACGATGGACAAGGAAGCTCTTGCTGTGATTGATGCTCACGCCGCTTTCAACCGCATTCTGATGGGCAATACCTTCACCATTGTTACCGACTGTCATGAACGTGGCTTAACATGGAAAAGGTTTTCACATGACACATGGTTATGAGTCACAGGTATGTTGTTTTGCGCATATAACTCATTCAGGTTATATGATTTATTATGTGTGGGATTTGTGATGCTTTCGCACATGGCTCAAGTATGAGTCATAGGATGTGCGCTTGGCGAGTATGCCTTGCGAGTGTGCCTTGCGGGTAAGCCTTGCCCATATGATTTATGTTTCGTACATGACCTCATTATAAGGCCATGGGTTTTGTGCATATGACTCAGTTGAGTCACATGACTTGTTTATTACGTTATGATTGGTTTATGAGTTTTTGTACATGACCTCGCTATGAGGTCATGGGTTTTGAGCATGTGATCACTTTGGTCACATGACTAGTTTGTTATGATTTGGTTTCGCACATGTGATTACTTTAGGTCACATGACTACGAGCGGGAAGAATACTATATAAGGAGGCCGAGGCGGCCGATGAAGATAGGTTCTTCATGCTTTGTTCTAAGTACTTTTCCTACTTCTTGTACTCCGTGTCGGAAGTGAGCACACCCAATACTTTACCTTATTTCGCTCGCGATAAAAACTTCATCTGCTGTTACTTGTTTGTGTTTTTCGTTTCGGGCAGTCGGTTAGAAGTTGTTGTTCGGGCTTAGAAGATACTTCAGCGTAAGATATCCGTGGACTGGTCCCGGTAATTACTGAGTATAGTTTGGGCGAGGATGGCGTCTTCGACAGCCTCCTCCTCCACGGATTCTCCCCCCCCTTCGAGGATGTCGTCCCCTGTTCGGTTCGACTCCAACCCCTCCTTCTCGTTTGAGACAGCCCGTACGGCCCTGTCTCTTGCGCCTGCTACTGAGGCTGACCGTGGCCTCATACCTACAACCACACGGTCTTATATTGCACCTAAAGGAAACTTTAAGTTTTTACAGTTCCAACACTGCCACGGGTATCAGAACGCGGTGAACCCGCAGTTTGATGATTTGGTCCGGCAAACGGTCGCTGACACGACCGTTGCCACGATGAAAGAAGTGGAGGTTTTGGTCAGAGGTTTCCTGATCGGGAGAGGCTGTTCAGCCACATGAGGCTTGAGTAAAGACACTACCACAGGGCTCTTCGATCGGTTCAACTCGGACTGTGGCTTGGAATACTCTCCAGCCCCCGCACGTTCCCCTCCTCAAGATTCTCAGGCTGTAGTTCCTGAATCCTCCGTTCCCCCCGCCAAGGACAACTCAATTGCCACCACGGTTGAGGCCAGCTCTTGGTCCGCTACTCCTCCCCTCGCTAGGGCTGTCCAAAGCAAGATGCCCAGCTTCTTCCGCCAGGCCCACAATACCAGGACCGGCTCCTCGACTCACCTCTTTCTGGTATGCATGTCTTCATGTGAAAGGGCACTTTACGAAACCCCGAAGTTCAAGCTGGACGACCCTGATGACGAGGATTACAACCCTCCTGTCTCTGGAACACGCCGCCGGACATGGTCGGCATCTCCCATTAAGCGATCTGCTGCTCCTCTCCTTGGTCCCCAATTTTTGAGGGCTATCAACGTTGATGAGGGACGGAAAAAACAGATTGTCCCTGCTCTTCTCGGCCTACCCCTAGGGATTCACTATGGACGCCTGGCCATCCCTCCGCCTGTGGTGCTCCCATCGACAATCGAGGCTACACCTCTCTCTCCATCGTCACTGATGACTGAGGATGTCCTACCCACCTCTGAGGTGCTAGCTAGGGACACCCCTATGGAGCTGGATAATGGGCGCAACTCGGAAGCGACTGGTTTGGGTGACAGCTTACACGCCCCTTCACCAGCCATGGGTTCATCACCTCCACCTATTACTGGACGATGGGTGTCACCCCCTTTAGGCCAACTAGAGGGTTTCTCAGAAGCCCCTAGTGGAGGTTCAACTCCACTGGAAGTTCTGCTCCCAGAAACCCAACCAGAGGACGCCGACCCTGTAGTAGCCCAGGCGGACTCAATTATGGCAGGTGTTTGTGAGATGCTGGACGCTGGTAGGACCCCCTCTTCTGGACCTCAATCAGGTAGTATAATCGGATCCATGTTGGAAGGTCTGGAGGACATCCGGTCTGGTAATACTCAGCCTCTCCTTTCCTTGGAGTCTGGTTCGATTGAAGACGACACAGTACAGGACGTACGAACTTGGATGAACAGTGGCCCCACCTTTGACAATAAAGGCCCAAAGAACGAGATAAACTACTGGAGCTGAGTTCATGTCTTGGAACGGGCAGTAAAAGCGCTGACCGACATTGTTGTTAGGCAAGGGGAGGAAATTGAAGCCCTTCAGGTGAGGTTATCCCCGCGCCGCCGCTCCTCACCAGCTGTACCTCACAGTACCTCCGATGTTTCGTCGGAGCTTACCCTACCATCCGCTACCCTTGAGAGAAAGGAGGCCTCTAAGGAGGCTCCTACTGCTAAGGCCTCTTTTACTGAGGTAGTAAAACGAATGGCATATGTGCCCTAGCCCTCCACTGGCCCACAGGAATGGGTACGTCCTGCCAGGCCTATATCAGCGGCCTCATCACAGCAGTCCAGCAGCAGTAGCAGCTCCTCTAGTGAAGGGGCGGTAGTCTTGCGGGTAGACCGAGGAGGTGAAGGCAAGTCGGTTCACTGGGAAGAGGAGGAAGGGGTTGAGGAAGATGAAAAGAAAAAACGGAGGAAGCGTGGCAAACGCCTGAGTGGTGGTGCCAGGAGGAGAAGAAAGGCTGCCAGAGAGGCTGGTGAAGAAAAAGAGGCGGCGACTCCGGCCAAGACTCAGGGGAAGGCTGATGAACAGGAATCGGCTCTGAAGGTTGCGGTACCTGCTACTACGGCAGCCCAATCCGGACTAGATGCCCTGGCCAGCGTCAAGATATGCGCGACTCAGACACGGCAGGAATACAGACGGGTACCAATGGGACCCCCAGATCCACTGAACTCGGTACCACTACCGCCGTGCTCATCGCCAACCCTGAATGCTAGTGGGAGGCACATCACCATGCGCTTCGCCACTCGAAAGAAGGTTGCCCTGCCAGAGGGTGTCGATATTGAGGCAATCTGAAATCGGATTAATGTGACCTTTTCTAATCAGGGAAAGATTCGAGGAAATGCTCCTTATATTCACGCAGGGCATATCCGGCCGGAAATTGGATGTATTTTCCTGACCTTGGTGGTACATTCGGTGACTGAGCTAGGCAACAGGTTGGACAAGGCCAGGCTCAATCTGCTTAGGGAATTGTCACTTCTGGAGTTTGAATTCCAGAGGAATCTGGAAAAGGTGAAGATCTTTGTTTCTGGTGTTCCGCTTGCTGACACAGGACGGGGATCGATTTGGAGGGTGGAAGGATGGACTGGAAGCGTGGCTTTTGATGGCCTTCACACTGATTTGGAGCAATCCAATACTGGTGTAGTTACTATTTCCCGGCCTGATATTATGGGATCCATACACGCTATGAGGCAGGCCAATGCTACAAGTTGTGGCATCCGCTTCGTAGTGGAAAATAATGAGGCCATCAAGGAAAGACTGGCGGAGGGAAAGATTTGGTTGCGAGGAGGAGCCTGCAATGTCAGAATTTTTGAAGAGCATCACCCCCTCAAGGTATGTGGTAAATGCCTGGAAACCGGCCACTTTGAAGCGACATGTGGCCGCCCCCCTCGGTGCCGATTCTGCTTCGGAGAACACTTTTCTCGAGAGCACATGTGCAGCAAACTGGCTTGTCCTGGAGGAGTGGGCCAGGCCTGTGGACATACCAGGAGACAGTGCTGGTTGTGCGACCGAATGGACCACTTCACAGAGTACGAGCGATGCCCAGGTATCAAATCATCATCCCCGACTCCACCTTCCTCGCCTGCTGGACAGGGAAAGGCCACACAGACCACGCCCGTGAAGGAACAGGTCAAGGAACTGGGGCCACAGGGTAAGAGGGTAGAAAGAAATAGGAGGAGAAGAAGCCGAAACCGTGGAAGATCCCCGACACCCAGGCTGGTCGAGATTAGCAGTGATGAGGAAGAGGAGACTCCCTGCCGTAAGTTGGAAAAGGCCAAGGGTAAGGAACCGGAACGGCCTTCCCTCTCCCCGGCACGTGGGATTTTAAAAACTAAGGGAGGTACCGCCACCAAGCCCCGCGATAAGGAAACGAGTTGGGTTGCCCGGGATCTAGATACCGGCTCCGCCTATGCCTCTGGCCCTTGTAGCCCGAGTGGATCAGTTGAAGCCCCCTTTTAATGCTTATTACGACATTGGCATTAAAAGTGGGGAGGAGTAGTCGGAATCGGGGGCTGGCGTTTGATGTGTTTTCCTTTGTTGATTTGTTTTTTATTATTGAACCGCCTGTGGATTGAGAAGGACAGCATGTACCAGTGGACGTTGATGGATGGGATTTGTTTTCCTTTGTCAAGGGGTCAGGTATTGAGGTGTATGTTCGGTCCCACATTTGTGGGCTATTTGAGGTGGTTAGGCACGGAAAAGGTAGTGCTCAGATTGGGTATTGAAAAAAAGGGGCAAAGAAGGTACTCGCTGGAGTTTATTTTCGACCCGGCTATACCTAGGACCAGTTTCTTCGATGGTTGGATGAGCTTGGGGAACCTGACATCGCGTTTGGAGATTTCA
This sequence comes from Tuber melanosporum, assembly GCF_000151645.1. Taxonomy (NCBI): domain Eukaryota; kingdom Fungi; phylum Ascomycota; class Pezizomycetes; order Pezizales; family Tuberaceae; genus Tuber; species Tuber melanosporum. The sequence goes on along the minus strand of NW_003298877.1, from coordinate 43,424 downwards.
ATGCCAGACATCAAGACTGGGATCCCAACGCGGACTATAACAATACAGGAGGACGGTGGCTGAAACAGTGGTTCACGGCCCCGGCTTGGGATATGAATATGGTGCCGCCGACAGTGCCAACCTTTCGAGATATTTCCAGAATTGACCTATGCCTACACAGGGCACCTTATGTCCGACATCAATACATGGACACTGCTGGCTGTGAGCACAGTGCTCAAGCCCTTAAGCTGAAGGTGGACCTCCCTGACAATGTTATGCGTCAGAGACCGGCTTGGAAAAAAGCAGTCTGAGAAAAGGTCGGGAAACAGCTGGACGTTCTCAAGGAGGTAGAAGATGAGAGGTTGTGGGAAGGTGTGAAGCGTGTGGTGAACGCACTCCCACGGGCCTCCATTGGCAGAGGTCGGTGTAAGTGGTGGACACCAGAGTTGGAAATGATGAGGCTGGATGTGACTCGGCTACGACGATACTCCCAGCGCAAGGCGGGGCGGACGGAGGACTACAAGCTGGTCAGGAGTGTTTACCAGGCTTGCCTATTGAGGGCCACGTTCGAACACATCAGGGCCAAGATAGCTGAGAGCCAGGACCCGGACATTTTTCGGCTGACACGAAAATTGGAAGCCAAGCGAACGCTTCCCTCCATGGCCCGACCAGATGGGTCCTATGCCACGACACATTCTGACATCAGTGACCTGGTCGCACAACAGCTATCCCCTGGCGATCCTGCTTCTTGGAAGGACTCCGTAATTGATATGAACAGTGCCCAGGAAATGGAGATCGCCCTCGCTAGGTTCCCTACGAACACGGGCCCAGGAGAAGATGATATTGGGTATCCCTTCATAAGGTTCTGGAAGCGAAGGGACACGGCAACTTTGAGACGTTTGGTCGACTATGGGTTATGTCACAGTATTCCTGATTGGCATCGGGCAGAGGTAGTGCTTATACCAAAGATTGACAAACCCAGATACGACATCGTCAAGTCATGGAAAATGATACACCTCCTCCCGACACCTGCAAAGGTTGCAGAACGCGTGGTCTTGCTGAGACTGGCCATGTGTCTTGACCTGGGGGAAACACAATTTGGTTCTCGCCGGAAGAGGGGGGTTCAAGACACCATGGCGGTGGTCTTTGAGTTCCTACGGCACAATGAGGGCTATAAACGACTGATCTTGTCCATGGACGTTGAAGGAGGATTCGATAACATTGATATTGACCTTCTGTCAGACTTCCTGGTCACCTGGGAGTGTCCAATGAACCTGTGTCAATGGGTGCGAAGATGGACGTCCTGCCGGTCAATTCGCTTCCAGTTTAATGGGTGCGTCTCTAAGGCCTACTATGTCAGCAAAGGGGTGCCTCAGGGCTCGCCTCTCTCTCCTTTTCTCTTTGGGGCCTATGTGGCGGATATATTCACACCACGAATGCGCTACTCCCCTGGGGTCCGACAATTGGTGATCTCATACGTTGATGACGGGGTCATCATGGTGGCTGCAGATTCTTGCAACACTGCCCGGTACCATGCGGGGGAAATTTTCGCAGACTGCGATCACATAGCAAGGGCTAGGGGGATGGGGTTTAGTGCCCTCAAGACCCAGTGGATCGGGTTTGGGGACAGGGCGTGGGGAGGTATGGAGTTGTTGGGAGAGATGGCTTTGCCTTCTGAGGATTTACGGGTTCTTGGGTATAGGTTTAATGTATTTCTTAACTTTTCTTTTCATGTAAAATATTGGCTGGAAAGGGGGTTGGGTATTAGGAGAAGGATTTCGGCGTTGGGAAGGAGGTTTGGGAGTGTTGGAGGGCTTGGGGCATGGGAGACTTACCGCTTGGTGCAGGCAGCATACCTTCCGACCATGTATTATGGGCTTGAGTTGGTAACTGACCATGGGTCGTATGTGAAACAGATTTAGGTCCACGTCAATGACTGCCTCCGATCAGTCTTCCGGACTCCCATGAGGCTGGTAAACAATATACTGCTGGCTGAGTTCGGAACACCACCTGTTGCCATCCAAGGGAGGTATCTGCAGAGGAGGTGCTACAGCTGATTTATTAACTACCGGTACTGTGATCAACATCCATGGTTCGGTGAGATACCGCATGACTTTGAAGCAGGAAGGAATGGTGATACACCGGCAGAACTCAGACAAGGAACTCGCCTGCCGCCCCACGATTACGATTGGGAAGGACAAGGCAGTGATGACTGCACGCCACCGTTCGCTGTACACAGATCTCTGCAAGTCCTCGGATGTGGTCATATACACGGAAGGGTCCAAGTCCTCTGAAGGGGCTGGTGTGGCATGGGCAATATTTGAGAAAGGAGCCCTGACCTGTGTCGACGGGTGCTCGGTTCCTCCGTCTTGGAGCATTGTTGAATGCGAGCTGTTTGCAGTTATTTGTGCACTCCGATATGCTCGAATGATGGCCAAGAGGCGCCTGGTCCATGTGTTTCTGGACTGTGTGCCCGCCCTCACCCTGGTAGACGGGATGTTTCCGGAAGGAGATTCGGCTGAAATGTGGGAAGTTATGGCACCATTGTTTAATGAGTTCAGCCATGTCAACATTAGCTAGGTTCTGGGACACATGGGCATCGACGGCAATGAGACGGTGGACAAAAAGGCTAAGGCCTGTGTGGGGCGCCCATTGCGGCTGCTGAGCTGGAAAGGGGTAAGCTTTGGGATCGGGCATGCGGCATTGGCCCGAGAATTGCGAAAAGCAGAGTGGTGTTCATGGCACAACAGGGAGGGACACGGGTATTATACTCGTGAACCTAAGGCACCTCGACATCTTCGTAGCCTCACCTGTATGGACTCCTATATTTTACTGAGAATTCGCAGCGGGACCGGTTTGGTCGAGCACGACAGCTGTGCAGGGAAGGATGATAGACACCACTGGACTAAGTGCATCCGCTATGCTATAGGGCGGCCCGCTGACGAGGACTTATACAAGGATTCGACGATATTGCGGTGGAAGTCCTGGTGGGTGAGCCACAGGTGGTTAGGCCTAGGAATTCCCCGGCATGTTGAAACGGTGGATGGGGAGTTGGTAGTGGCAGGTAACCCCTTTGACGGCACGCTGATGGTGGAAAGAAGTGGTCAGTTGGCGATGGTAGGGGATCCCACGACCTGCACCTGGTGTGAGAAGAAACACGATGGCAGTGGATGTGTTCTACCGGGGTTGGTAACTATGCCGAAGAAGTGATTTTTCTTGCCTGACCAGCGACGCTGCGATTGTCCCTGCTGTGGGACGGCGATTTCGGTGACGGCCACCCAGAAACGAGTTACCTTCACTGAACACTTTGAGAAAAAGCCCCGCTGTTTACGAACGTGTCACGATTGGTTTTGGCATTCTCAGCACCAGCAATGGGACGAGCTGGACCTCGCGACTCGGATGTTGGTGGTTTTGCGGTGGGCTAAGACAAAATGGTTGTTGAAAGAGGAGCGCTGTTCATTTTCTGGGATGGTTCTGGCCGAGGGATACGTGGACCTCGGACTACACTATAAAAGGACGGAGGGATGTTGGGATAGACTGTATGTTTCCTTTGTTGAGTATGTGGGACAGATTGTGTTGGAGGTGGATAGGGGTGAGGGTATGAGACGGTGGCTGGGTGGCGAGGTGGGAAAACGCATTAATCCGGGACAGTACTAGTTGCTGCGAGCGCCTGTGAGCCCATTTAGGTAGTGATTTTGGGATTTATGTTTGGGGGGAGTGATTGTGAGGCGGAATGGTCTGCAGTAGTGTATTTTAGATAGTTTTGTTTTATGGGGCGTGGGGGAGACTAGTTGTATGCCGGTGTCGGTGGTACTAGTATAAATAAAATTAGATTGAATTCTAAGTACTTTTCCTACTTATTACTTTAATGAAAATAAAACCTCTCTACGATCTTTATTTTTATTACACCATTATTGTTACGCCAAGAAAAGTCCTTCACGAAGATGAGTTAGAGAAAGATTACGATAGGCGTTCCCGATAGAAGACAAAGGTCTTGTACTATCAGTAACATAGGCAGAGGCCTAGGGCTATCGTAAGACAAAGAAAGAAGAAGACCAAAAGAGAAGTATCGTTCCTCGTCGCTAAGAACTAACTATCCAGAGAGGGATCGTTACACCGACCACCAACCTCTCACTAATCTTAAGATGGAAAAGGTACTAGGGGGGAGAAGAATACGATGGATAGGCGAAATCAGCAAATACGATGCAAAAATCATCTATACCCCTGGAAGAATGAACTATTTAGCTGATACTCTCTTCCACCTATTTGAGAATCAAGAACTCACAGACCCTCCTCTTGTTTATAACCATACAAGACAAAGCGAAGATAGCCTTGACGATACTTCTTATGAACAAAAACCATGGATGGCTACTGCCAGTACTGCCTCTCCCTCTAATCTTTTCTCTTATACCATGTACAGAGCTGCCAGAACAAAACGAGGAAAGGACATTGATGACGAGTGGAAAGACAATTGCACCCTCCGCAGTACACCTCCTTACGAGCTTGAACAAAGCAGACTCCACTGGTCCCACTGTTACCTCGATACCTGCCCTTTTCACCAGACTGAGATTAAGTTAGGCAACAGATACTAGTGACCATACTATATGTCTGCTAATGATTCCAAAAACACCAGTTTTGATACTGCAGAAGAAGCAGAAGAGATAATGAATGAAGATGGATCGACCCAACCTCCCTTTGCCCTTAATGCTTTTCCCAGATAACACCAAGGTCTTCAAGAACTCGAACAAGCAGCAGCCTACATGGATGCAATATCTTACCTACAGCCTCCACAGTTAGCTCCGCCATACTCTCCCCCCATACCCAACTCATGACTACTATACAGTGGACCCTTACGAGTATACAACAATGAAACCATTGATTCTATCATGCCTCCCACAATTCCCGAGCATCGCTGACAACTCTATAAAACCTTTGAAGAAGAGGAAGTCCCTATGGAACCGATAAGAGGATCTCTCATTGAGGATGAATGAGATATTAGATCAACTACAGAAGAATTAACCTTCTCCTTCCTAAGCCAAATGATAGCAGGATATTACCAGGACTTGATCTATTTCAAAGCAATCGATAGTTCTAGACATGGAGACCTCGCCCCCTACAACATATCCAACGGAATAGTCTACACTAGCACCCGGTATAGTGAACATTGCCTATACATTCCGAAAGGCTATATGTTCAATGGAATGACTATTAGAGAATATGTCATTACTAAACTCCACAATAAAGTACACCATAGTGCAGACCGCAACCTCCAATATGCCTCAGAATATATTTACTGGCCTGAAATGCAAAAGGACTTCCCCGATTTCGTCAAATAATGTGAACTCTGTCAAGTGAATAAGGAACAAATACAACTCCCTGAAGGGAAAGCACAGACCCTTCAGTTACCTTGCAAAATATTCGAATCCTATGCTATTGATTTCTCAGGTCCATTCAACAAGTCTGGTGGATATGACACTATCTTAGTAGCTGTGGATCGGTTTTCTGAATACACATGGTTGATACCAATGAAGGTTACCGATTCCTCCAATGACACCTGGAATAACCTCTAACGATATATATTCACCTCCCATGGATACTCATTATCTATTGTCAGTGATGCTGATCTCCATTTCACAGCCTGATTCTGGAAGCAAACCTTAACCTCCCTCAGAATCAACCATATTATGGCTGCTCCTCGATTTCATGAGACTAATGGCTAAGCAGAACGAAAAATCTGCGAAGTCAAGACTGGAATTAGGAACATAATCAGTAAACGACAAACCAACTGGGAACCAGCCCCAGTTGAGCTCGCGGCATATATCAATACTGGATATTCAGACACCTTGGGAATGTCTCCATACAAGGCAATCTTTGGCCACCCATACCCTCTTTTACCTACAACTCTATTTAAGAACTCCTCAGTCCCTGCCTCTGATGACCACCTAAACCGCCATCAAGCAATTCGAAATGATGCCTTCCAAGCTGTTATGGCTGCCCGATTCTGAAGAACTACTACTACTCAGAAGTGACGATGCAAACATGTCCCTATTCTACTAGGTAATATGCTCATGGTACATGGAAACATATTCATTACTAATGTTGGACGAAGCAAGAAACTACAACCCCAATGGCGAGAACCCTTCAAGGTCTTATCGTTTGACGAGCATACAGAGAATTACACTGTCCAGATGGATGGACGCATGTACCACCACAATATTTCAGTTTTCCACGCCTCTGCTGTCAAGTGATTTCACACAAATGATGACTCTAAGTTCTCTGTAAGAATCCACTCTCGACCTGTAGCTATCATTATTGACAAAAAGGATGAATGGGAAGTTGAAGAAATCCGAGACCACCATTTTTGGTATGGAAATGATCAGTTCCTAGTCAAATAGAAAGGATACCCAACGAGCGAAAATACCTGGGAACCACTAGAAGGACTAGAGCACGCTATGGATATGGTGAACAAATGGTGGAAAGGCAACATGCCAAATGAATCCCTCCCTCCAACGATAAATTACATCACAATGTGCTGGACACCAACGATGCTAGAGACTGAGCAATGGCAGATGGAACTGGAAGCTAGAGATGGGTTTTGGGCACCATATTTTGAGTTGGAATTCGAAAGCAGTGATGAGGAAAATCAAGCTATGGAGTAGGCTCTCGACAACCTTATCTGATCACTATCCACTATTAGAATACCATAATGATGTCAAACTATGTGGAACTTAATGTGAGGCTGCGACAACAGAGTGTTGGACTGTTGTTGAACT